>NW_026641377.1:0-7298 GCF_028554395.1 Pezoporus wallicus | reverse complement strand
CCCCACAGGTGAAGGACGAGGGGGGCAGCCCCTGGGGGCCCTGAGCCTGCCCCTGCCCCAGCTCCTGGCCTCCGAGGGGCTGGTGCTCGATGGTTGGTTCCCCCTGGCCGGGGGGGGGCCCAGCAGCCAGGTCCTACTGCGGGCGCAGCTGCGGGTGAGGACCCCAGACCCCATAATGGAACCCCCCATTAACCCCCTGTGAGCCCCCATTAACCCTATAACGAGACCCCCCCCCCCCATTAACCCCATAATGGAACCCCCCAGTAACCCCCTATGAGCCCCCATTAACCCTATAATGAGACCCCCCCGATTAACCCCATAATGGAACCCCCCCATTAACCCTATAACGAGACCCCCCCCCATTAACCCCATAATGGAACCCCCCAGTAACCCCCTATGAGCCCCCATTAACCCTATACCGAGACCCCCCCCATTAACCCCATAATGGAACCCCCCAGTAACCCCCTATGAGCCCCCATTAACCCTATAACGAGACCCCCCCCCCCATTAACCCTGTAGTGAGACCCCCATTAACGCCATAATGGAACAGCCCCATTAACCCCATAATGGATCCCCCCCAGTAACCCCCTATGAGCCCCCATTAACCCTATAACGAGACCCCCCCCATTAACCCTATAGTGAGACCCCCATTAACGCCATAATGGAACAGCCCCATTAACCCCATAATGGATCCCCCCCCCAGTAACCCCCTATGAGCCCCCATTAACCCTATAATGAGACCCCCCTGCTAATCCCCTATGAGCCCCCTAGTAACTCCATAATGAGACCCCCCGGTAACCCCATAATGAGAACCCTCCTTAACCCCCTATGAGCCCCCATTAACCCTATAATGAGACCCCCCAACTAACCCCCTATGAGCCCCCATTAACCCTATAATGAGACCCCCTATGAGCCCCCCATTAACCTCATGATGACACCCCCAGTAACCCCATAATGAGACCCCTCCTTAACCCCTTATGAGCCCCCATTAACCCCATAAGAAGCCCCCCCCGTTAACCCCATAATGAACCCCCCATTGCCCCCCAGGTCCTGGTGTCGCTGCAGGCAGAGGCCAGCGCGGGGGGGCCCATGGAGGAGCCGGCGGGGGGGGGCGAGCAGAGCAGCCCGGGGGGGCTGCGCCATCGCCTGCTCCCCACGGACAGGTAGGGACCCCCCCCCCCGCAGCATCCCCTATGGGTGCCCCCCCCATGGCTGATGCTGGGGGGTCCCTATGGGTGCCCCCCCCATGGCTGATGCCCCTAGGGGTGCCCCCCATGGCTGATGCTGGGGGTCCCTATGGGTGCCCCCCCCCATGGCTGATGGGGGGGTCCCTATGCTGGGGGGTCCCTATGGGTGCCCCCATGGCTGATGCTGGGGGGTCCCTGTGGGTGCCCCCCCCATGGCTGATGCTGGGGGTCCCTGTGGGTGCCCCCCTCATGGCTGATGCTGGGGGGTCCCTATGGGTGCCCCCCCCATGGCTGATGCTGGGGGGTCCCTATGGGTGCCCCCCCCATGGCTGATGCTGGGGGGTCCCTATGGGTGCCCCCCCCATGGCTGATGCTGGGGGTCCCTATGGGTGCCGCCCCCCCCATGCTGGCTGTTGGGGGGTGCTCACCCTCTGCCCCCCCCCAGCGCCCCCGGTGCTGAGCCCGGGCCGGGCCGGCTCCAGCTCTCGCTCTGGTACCACGGGGATGGGCACAAGCTCGTGGCCATCGTCCACGCCTGCAGGTGAGCGATGGGGGGGGACGGGGGGGGGCGGGGTTTGTGCCCCCCATCCCAAACCCCCCCCCCCCCATCCCAACCCCCCCCCAGGAGGCTGCGGCCGGTGGGGAAGGAGCCCCCCGACCCCTTCGTGTCCCTGCTGCTGCTCCCGGAGCGCGGCCGCGGCGCCAAGAGGAAAACGAGCGCCCAGAGGAGGACCCTGGACCCCGACTTCAACGAGAGGTGGGGGGGCCATGGGGACCCATAGGGACCAGTGCGAACCCATAGGGACCAGCGCGGACCCATAGGGACCAGTGCGGACCCATAGGGACCAGTGCGGACCCATAGGGGCCATGGGCACCAGTGCGGACCCATAGGGACCAGCGCGGACCCATAGGGACCAGTGCATCCCCGTAGGGTCCAATGTGGTCCAGTGCGGCCCCATAGAGAACAATGTGATCCAGTGTGGCCCCATAGGATGCAGTGTGATCCAGTGCGGACCCATAGGGACCAGTGCATCCCCGTAGGGTCCAATGTGGTCCAGTGCGGCCCCATAGAGAACAATGTGATCCAGTGCGGCCCCATAGGGACCAAAGTGATCCAGTGTGGCCCCATAGGATGCAGTGTGATCCAGTGCGGACCCATAGGGACCAGTGCAGCCCCATAGGGTCCAATGTGGTCCAGTGCGGCCCCATAGAGAACACTGTCATCCAGTGTGGCCCCATAGGATGCAGTGTGATCCAGTGTGGCCCCATAGGGACCAAAGTGATCCAGTGCGGCCCCATAGGGGCCAAAGTGATCCAGTGTGGCCCCATAGAGAACAGTGTGATCCAGTGCAGCCCCGGATGCTCCCATACTGTCCTGTACTGTCCCCAGTCCAGCCCCATATGGTCCCAGACAGCGTGGAACCAGACATACAGCACTCTGTATGGGCTCATGTGGCCCAGTACAGCCCCATACAGCTCAGTACAGCCCCATAGGGTCCCATAGAGCCCCATAGGGTCCCGCACAGCCCCATAGGGTCCCGCACAGCCCCAGAGGGTCCCGCACAGCCCCAGAGGGTCCCATAGAGCCCCATAGGGTCCCGCACAGCCCCATAGGGTCCCATAGAGCTCCATAGGGTCCTGCACAGCCCCATAGGGTCCCGCACAGCCCCATAGGGTCCCGCACAGCCCCATAGGGTCCCATATGGCCCCACACCCCCCGTCTGGCCCCGTCCCCCAGGTTCGAGTGGGACCTGTCCCTGGAGGACGCCTCCCGGCGCACGCTCGAGGCTCAGGTCAAATCCTGCCCATCCTTCATGGCCCGGGACAAGGAGGTGCTGGGCAAGGTACGAGGGTGCCCATTGAGCCCCATTGAGCCCCATTGAGCCCCGTTGAGCCCCATTGAGCCCCGTTGATCCCTATTGATCCCCCTTGAGCCTGACTGATCTCTATTGATCCCCATTGAGCCCTTTCAGCCCCATTGATCCCTATTGAGCCCTATTGAGCCCCATTGGTTCCTGTTGAGCCCCATTGATCCCTGTTGATCCCTATTGAGCCCCATTGATCCCTGTTGAGCCCCCTTGAGCTGTATTGATCCCCATTGAGCCCTATTGAGCCCCATTGATCCCTGTTGAGCCCCATTGATCCCCATTGAGCCCTATTGAGCCCCATTGATCCCTGTTGAGCCCCATTGATCCCCATTGAGCCCTATTGAGCCCCATTGATACCTGTTGAGCCCCATTGATCCGTATTGATCCCCATTGAGCCTTATTGATCCCCATTGATCCCTGTTGATCCCCATTGATCCGTATTGATCCCCATTGATCCTTATTGATCCCCATTGAGCCCCATTGATCCCTATTGAGCCCCATTGATCTCCATTGATTCCATCGATCCCTATTGATCCCTATTGAGCCCCATTGATCCCTTTTGATCCCCATTGAACCCCTATTGATCCCTGTTGAGCCCTATTGATCCCCACTGATCCCTGTTGATCCCCATTGATCCCTATTGATCCCCATTGAACCCCACTGATCCCTATTGATCCCCATTGATCCCTGTTGAGCACTATTGATCCCCACTGATCCCTATTGATCCCTATTGATCCCCATTGAACCCCATTGATCCCTGTTGAGCCCTATTGATCCCCACTGATCCCTGTTGATCCCCATTGATCCCCATTGATCCCCATTGAGCCGCTCCTGTCCCCAGCTCTATCTGGACCTGTCCCAAGTGGATCTCTCAGAGGGGAGGCCCCATTGGTGAGCTGGGGGGAGGTCTCTGTACTGGGGGGGGGGTTTCCATGTGTGCCCCCCCCCCCCCCCCCCATCACCCCTCTCTGTGCCCAGGTACAACCTCCAGGATGCTCGGAGCGGCCCCTAAAGCCCCCCCCACACCCCCCATATCCCGCTGTGCCTGGGGGGCAGCAGGAACAGGGGGCCTGGACCCCCCCACATTGTCCTGCTGCCCCCCCCTCCCCACTGCCTGCATTGCACTGACCAAAGATGCGCCGGGGGGGTCAGGATGAGCCCCCCTCCTCCCCCATAGACTGTTACGGACCTCGTGCCTTCTGCCCACCCGGACACGCTCTCATTCGATGCCAGCGCTGTGCCCCCCCCTCGCCCCACTGCATCCAGTGTGCTCCCCCCATAGCGCTAATAAAGGATGGAAGCGATGATGGGGTCTGTGCTGTGTATTCAGTGGGGGGGGGGGGGTGTTTGTGTCCTTTATGGGGTACTCTTTATGGTCCCCTATGGGGGGGCAATGGGATGTGCTCGCCCGCCAAGAGGTGTCAATATGGGGTGGTACCATGGTGGGGGGGGGGTCATGGGATGCTTCCCATGGGATAACGTGATGTCAACCCCCCCCCCCCCCCCCCCCAACCCCCCCCCGGTCCCGCTCTGTGCCCATCTAAAGGCAAATCAGCCTCCGGAAAAGGGGGCGTGGCCTGGGCTGGTTCCGCCCCCCTCATGAATAATGCGGCCCTCATTAATTAGCGCGGGCCAATGGGCGGGCGCTGACACCACCCGGTAGAAACCTCCCTCCCGCAGGCGCGCATCCAGAGCCCGGACGGGAGCGGCCGCCGCCATGGTGGGGATGGGGACCGGGAACGGGAACGGGAACGGGAACGGGAACGGGATCGGGAACGGGAACGGGACCGGGAACGGGATCGGGAGCAGGGAACCGGGATTGAGCACGGGGAACCGGGACCGCGGGGGGATGCGCGGAAGTTCCGCTGGCGCAGCCATAATGGGGGAACGGGATCGGGACCGGGAACCGGGAGGGGGAACGGGAACGGGACCGGGACCGGGAACCGGGATCAGGGAACCGGGATTGAGCACGGGGAACCGGGACCGGGGGGGGATGCGCGGAAGTTCCGCGGGCGCAGCCATAATGGGGGAACGCTCGGGACCGGGAACGGGAACCGGGAGGGGGAACGGGAACGGGACCGGGAACCGGGAGCAGGGAACCGGGATCGAGCACGGGGAACCGGGACCGGGGGGGGATGCGCGGAAGTTCCGCGGGCGCAGCCATGGTGGGGAAACGGGAACGGGAACCGGGACCGGAGGGGGACGCGCGGAAGTTGCGCGGGATGGGGAGGAGGGAGCTCGGTACCGGGGGCCCCGGGGGGGGGGACGACACCGGGAACCGGTCACGATCGTTTCCCTCTGACCCCCCCCTTCCCCCCCCCCCTCCCCCGCAGTGCGACTTCTCGGAGGAGCAAACCGCGGGTGAGCGACCGGGAACGGGAACGGGAGCGGGAACGGGAGCGGGAACGGGAACGGGAACCGGAACGGGAACCGGAGCGGGAACGGGAGCGGGAACGGGAACGGGAGCGGGAGCGGGAACGGGAACGGGAACCGGAACCGGAACGGGAACGGGAACGGGAACGGGAGCGGGAGCGGGAACGGGAACCGGAACCGGAACGGGAACGGGAGCGGGAACGGGAACCAGAACGGGAACCGGAACGGGAACGGGAGCGGGAACCGGAACGGGAACCGGAGCGGGAACGGGAGCGGGAACGGGAACGGGAGCGGGAACGGGAACGGGAACGGGAACGGGAACGGGAACGGGAGCGGGAACCGGAACGGGAACCGGAGCGGGAACGGGAGCGGGAACGGGAACGGGAGCGGGAACGGGAACGGGAACGGGAACGGGAACGGGAGCGGGAACGGGAACGGGAACGGGACCAGGTCCCCCCCAACCGCCCCGGGCTCCCCCTCCCGGCCCCGGCGCTTCCTGCGCGGCCTCGGGCGGGGCCTTTCCGGGGCGAAGTCTCCCCAAGGCGGGGCCGTTCCTGGGGGGGGGAACCGGGACCGGGACCGGGACCGGGGGGGGGAGCGCGGGTTCGAGTTGCTCCATTTGCCCTTATATGGGCAAAGCGCGGGGCCGCGCATTCCTGCGGGGCGGGGCCGGGGGGGGGGCGGGACCGGTTGGGTGCGGGATGGGGATGGGGATGAAGGGGGGGGGCGGGCGCGGCCCGAGCGGCGTCGGGTTCCGTGGGGAAACCGGATCCGGCGGCGACGGAAACCGGATACCGGGATGGGGGGGGGGGGTCCCAGGATGCAGGGAGCATCCCATTGACTCCCGTTGGAGACTGTTGGGTCCTGTTTGATCCCATTGGATCCTATTGGAGCCCGTTGGATCCTGTTTGATCCCACTGGATCCTGTTTGATCCCATTGGACCCTGTTGTATCTCATTGGATCCTGTTTGATTCCATTGGATCCTGTTGGATCTCATTGGAGCCCGTTGGATCCTATTTGATCCCACTGGATCCTGTTCGATCTCATTGGACCCTGTTGGATCTCATTTGATCCCATTGGATCCTGTTCGATCCCATTGGACCCTGTTGGATCTCATTGGAGCCCATTTGATCCCATTGGATCCTGTTCGATCCCATTGGATCTCATTGGAGCCCATTGGATCCTATTTGATCCCACTGGATCCCGTTGGATCTCAATGGCTCCCGTTGGCTCCCATTGGCTCCCGGCAGAGTTCAAGGAAGCGTTCCAGCTCTTCGACCGCACCGGCGACGGGAAGATCCTGTACAGCCAATGCGGGGACGTGATGCGGGCGCTGGGGCAGAACCCGACCAACGCCGAGGTCATGAAGGTGCTGGGGAACCCCAAGAGCGATGGTGAGCAGGAACAACCCCCCCCCCCCATATAACCCCCCCCTTCCCATGTTTAACCCCCCCCAAGGGCACTTATGGGGCGCCCCGTTGCAGAGATGAACGTGAAGACGCTGAGCTTCGAGCAGTTCCTGCCCATGATGCAGACGATCGCCAAGAACAAGGACCAGGGCTGCTTCGAGGACTACGTGGAGGGGCTGCGCGTGTTCGACAAGGAGGGCAACGGCACCGTCATGGGCGCCGAGATCCGCCACGTCCTCGTCACCCTGGGTCAGCAGCACCCCCCTCATGGACCCGACCGGGACCCCCCTCCATCACCCCCTGTGGGCGCCTATGGACATCCCCCCTCCATCACCCCCTGTGGGTGCCTATGGACACCCCCGGGACCCCCCCCCATCACCCCCTTTGAGTGGTTATGGACCCCCTCCCAAACCCCCTCCATCACCCCCTTTAGTTGTTATGGACCCCCTCCCAAACCCCC
>NW_026641376.1:0-725 GCF_028554395.1 Pezoporus wallicus | reverse complement strand
GCCCCACATCGTTGCATTGCTATGGGGCGAAGAGAGGGGGAGCCCTTCAGCACCGCCCCATAGCGATGGAACGGGCCATGAGCCCCACATCGTTGCATTGCTATGGGGCGAAGACAATGGGAGCCCTTCAGCACCGCCCCATAGCGATGGAACGGGCCATGAGCCCCACATCGTTGCATTGCTATGGGGCGAAGAGAGGGGGAGCCCTTCAGCACCGCCCCATAGCGATGGAACGGGCCATGAGCCCCACATCGTTGCATTGCTATGGGGCGAAGAGAGGGGGAGCCCTTCAGCACCGCCCCATAGCGATGGAACGGGCCATGAGCCCCACATCGTTGCATTGCTATGGGGCGAAGAGAGGGGAGCCCTTCAGCACCGCCCCCCCATAGCGATGGAACGGGCCATGAGCCCCACATCGTTGCATTGCTATGGGGCGAAGAGAGGGGGAGCACCTTGGAACAGCACATCGTTGCATTGCTATGGGGCGAAGAGAGGGGAGCCCTTCAGCATAGCGATGGAACGGGCCATGAGCCCCACATCGTTGCATTGCTATGGGGCGAAGAGAGGGGGAGCCCTTCAGCACCGCCCCATAGCGATGGAACGGGCCATGAGCCCCACATCGTTGCATTGCTATGGGGCGAACACAATGGGAGCCCTTCAGCACCGCCCCATAGCGATGGAACGGGCCATGAGCCCCACATCGTTGCATTGCTATGGGGCGAAGA
>NW_026641375.1:0-735 GCF_028554395.1 Pezoporus wallicus | reverse complement strand
CAGAAGGACCAGCAGGAAAGCTAGTGCTGGGCTTCTTCAGCACACAAGCAGCTTTGCAACGGTGTCACCATCATTGCAGTCTCTCCTCGGTTTCATACCTAAAAGTCCATTTGAATCCAAATTCTCAGGTGGTGTCTCTCAGCTGCCCAGCAGCACAGTGAGTACAGCACGAACGTTTGGCCTCTGCTCCCACAGCAGAAGAGCCAGGATTGAAAGCTGGTGCTGGACCTGTTCAGCACACAATCCCCTTTAAACTCACACGGCAGAAGGACCAGCAGGGAAAGCTAGTGCTGGGCTTCTTCAGCACACAAGCAGCTTTGCAACGGTGTCACCATCATTGCAGTCTCTCCTCGGTTTCATACCTAAAGTCCATTTGAATCCAAATTCTCAGGTGGTGTCTCTCAGCTGCCCAGCAGCACAGTGAGTACAGCACGAACGTTTGGCATCTGCTCCCACAGCAGAAGAGCCAGGATTGAAAGCTGGTGCTGGACCTGTTCAGCACACAATCACCTTTACATTGGTGCCTCCATCGTTGCTTTCACTGCTAACACTCATACAGGAAAAGCATTTGAATGGAATCAGTCCAGAGCCTGCTCTCTGCTGGCAGCAACACAGTCAGCACAGAATGAACAGTGGCATCTGCTCACACGGCAGAAGGACCAGCAGGGAAAGCTAGTGCTGGGCCTCTTCAGCACACAAGCAGCTTTGCAACGGTGTCACCATCATTCCAGTCTC
>NW_026641374.1:0-725 GCF_028554395.1 Pezoporus wallicus | reverse complement strand
GTTTTAGGGTCATGCAGCACCCCTTCCCTTCTCCTTCCTTAATTCCCAGCAAATTAAAGGCTCTTTTTCCTTCATCTCAATGACTTTTCCAAAACCACCCAAGGAAAGCTACAGTGCTTTTAGTCTTATATGAGTTATAGCCAGAAGCTGCTTCCAAAATCAGAGCTGTCTTCAGAGAAACTTGATCACAGGGGATCAAGGGCAGAGCTGGTGGCTTGGTTTGTGTCACATCGATCCCTCTCTGCTGCTGTAGCCATTGGTCTCATCAAACTGTAGGTACCAAAATGGAATTGAGTGATACAAATGGATCTGCTCAGAGGTGTTTGGGGAAGCTGGGATGCTCTCACTTCAGAAAGGGCCTCCTCTTTCCTTGGGCTGTGTAAGAGGGCAAGCTTGGAGCAGATGGCCACAGAGCAGTCCATTCCACTGTAGCTCCCTGGAAATGAATAGTGGGGATGCCCTTGATGCACAGGGTGCTAATTGTCAAGTTATCCCATTCCAGTTCAAATAAAGGCATGGTTTCCACTGTCCTGTATTTTCCAGACTTTTTTCCTTCCTTGCCAGATACAAAAGCCCTGAATGGCAGAGCAGAATCTCACCTCAGCAGCAGAGTTCATTCTCAAGGGTCTCAGTGACCAAGTGGAGATGAAGGCAGCCCTTTTTGTGCTGTTGCTGCTCATCTACACTGTCACCCTTCTGGGCAACGCAGGGATAATTGTAGCCAT
>NW_026641373.1:0-7226 GCF_028554395.1 Pezoporus wallicus | reverse complement strand
TACAGCACGAACGTTTGGCCTCTGCTCCCACAGCAGAAGAGCCAGGATTGAAAGCTGGTGCTGGAACTGTTCAGCACACAATCACCTTTACATTGGTGCCTCCATCGTTGCTTTCACTGCTCACTTTCATACAGGAAAAGCATTTGAATGGAATCAGTCCAGAGCCTGCTCTCTGCTGCGCAGCAACACAGTCAGCACAGAATGAACAGTGGCATCTGCTCACACAGCAGAAGGACCAGCAGGGAAAGCTAGTGCTGGGCCTCTTCAGCACACAAGCAGCTTTGCAACGGTGTCACCATCATTGCAGTCTCTCCTCGGTTTCATACCTAAAAGTCCATTTGAATCCAAATTCTCAGGTGGTGTCTCTCAGCTGCCCAGCAGCACAGTGAGTACAGCACGAACGTTTGGCCTCTGCTCCCACAGCAGAAGAGCCAGGATTGAAAGCTGGTGCTGGACCTGTTCAGCACACAATCCCCTTTACATTGGTGCCTCCATCGTTGCTTTCACTGCTCACTTTCATACAGGAAAAGCATTTGAATGGAATCAGTCCAGAGGCTGCTCTCTGCTGGCAGCAACACAGTCAGCACAGAATGAACAGTGGCATCTGCTCACACAGCAGAAGGACCAGCAGGGAAAGCTAGTGCTGGGCCTCTTCAACACACAAGCAGCTTTGCAACGGTGTCACCATCATTGCAGTCTCTCCTCGGTTTCATACCTAAAAGTCTATTTGAATCCAAATTCTCAGGTGGTGTCTCTCAGCTGCCCAGCAGCACAGTGAGTACAGCACGAACGTTTGGCCTCTGCTCCCACAGCAGAAGAGCCAGGATTGAAAGCTGGTGCTGGACCTGTTCAGCACACAATCACCTTTACATTGGTGCCTCCATCGTTGCTTTCACTGCTCACTTTCATACAGGAAAAGCATTTGAATGGAATCAGTCCAGAGCCTGCTCTCTGCTGCGCAGCAACACAGTCAGCAGAGAATGAACAGTGGCATCTGCTCACACGGCAGAAGGACCAGCAGGGAAAGCTAGTGCTGGGCTTCTTCAGCACACAAGCAGCTTTGCAACGGTGTCACCATCATTGCAGTCTCTCCTCGGTTTCATACCTAAAAGTCCATTTGAATCCGAATTCTCAGGTGGTGTCTCTCAGCTGCCCAGCAGCACAGTGAGTACAGCACGAACGTTTGGCCTCTGCTCCCACAGCAGAAGAGCCAGGATTGAAAGCTGGTGCTGGACCTGTTCAGCACACAAACACCATTACATTGGTGCCTCCATCGTTGCTTTCACTGCTCACTTTCATACAGGAAAAGCATTTGAATGGAATCAGTCCAGAGCCTGCTCTCTGCTGCGCAGCAACACAGTCAGCACAGAATGAACAGTGGCATCTGCTCACACGGCAGAAGGACCAGCAGGGAAAGCTAGTGCTGGGCTTCTTCAGCACACAAGCAGCTTTGCAACGGGGTCACCATCATTGCAGTCTCTCCTCGGTTTCATACCTAAAAGTCCATTTGAATCCAAATTCTCAGGTGGTGTCTCTCAGCTGCCCAGCAGCACAGTGAGTACAGCACGAACGTTTGGCCTCTGCTCCCACAGCAGAAGAGCCAGGATTGAAAGCTGGTGCTGGACCTGTTCAGCACACAATCCCCTTTACATTGGTGCCTCCATCGTTGCTTTCACTGCTCACTTTCATACAGGAAAAGCATTTGAATGGAATCAGTCCAGAGCTGCTCTCTGCTGCGCAGCAACACAGTCAGCACAGAATGAACAGTGGCATCTGCTCACACGGCAGAAGGACCAGCAGGGAAAGCTAGTGCTGGGCTTCTTCAGCACACAAGCAGCTTTGCAACGGGGTCACCATCATTGCAGTCTCTCCTCGGTTTCATACCTAAAAGTCCATTTGAATCCAAATTCTCAGGTGGTGTCTCTCAGCTGCCCAGCAGCACAGTGAGTACAGCACGAACGTTTGGCCTCTGCTCCCACAGCAGAAGAGCCAGGATTGAAAGCTGGTGCTGGACCTGTTCAGCACACAATCACCTTTACATTGGTGCCTCCATCGTTGCTTTCACTGCTCACTGTCACACAGGAAAAGCATTTGAATGGAATCAGTCCAGAGCCTGCTCTCTGCTGGCAGCAACACAGGTGAACAGTGGCATCTGCTCAGCACACAATCCTCCTTTACATTGGTGCTCCATCGTTGCTTTCACTGCTCACAGGAAAAGCATTTGAATGGAATCAGTCCAGAGCCTGCTCTCTGCTGCGCAGCAACACAGTCAGCACAGAATGAACAGTGGCATCTGCTCACACGGCAGAAGGAGCAGCAGGGAAAGCTAGTGCTCTGCTACTTCAGCACACAAGCAGCTTTGCAACGGGGTCACCATCATTGCAGTCTCTCCTCGGTTTCATACCTAAAAGTCCATTTGAATCCAAATTCTCAGGTGGTCTCTCTCAGCTGCCCAGCAGCACAGTGAGTACAGCACGAACGTTTGGCCTCTGCTCCCACAGCAGAAGAGCCAGGATTGAAAGCTGGTGCTGGACCTGTTCAGCACACAATCACCTTTACATTGGTGCCTCCATCGTTGCTTTCACTGCTCACATTCATACAGGAAAAGCATTTGAATGGAATCAGTCCAGAGCCTGCTCTCTGCTGCGCAGCAACACAGTCAGCACAGAATGAACAGTGGCATCTGCTCACACGGCAGAAGGAGCAGCAGGGAAAGCTAGTGCTGGGCTTCTTCAGCACACAAGCAGCTTTGCAACGGGGTCACCATCATTGCAGTCTCTCCTCGGTTTCATACCTAAAAGTCCATTTGAATCCAAATTCTCAGGTGGTGTCTCTCAGCTGCCCAGCAGCACAGTGAGTACAGCACGAACGTTTGGCCTCTGCTCCCACAGCAGAAGAGCCAGGATTGAAAGCTGGTGCTGGACCTGTTCAGCACACAATCACCTTTACATTGGTGCCTCCATCGTTGCTTTCACTGCTCACTTTCATACAGGAAAAGCATTTGAATGGAATCAGTCCAGAGCCTGCTCTCTGCTGCGCAGCAACACAGTCAGCACAGAATGAACAGTGGCATCTGCTCACACGGCAGAAGGAGCAGCAGGGAAAGCTAGTGCTGGGCTTCTTCAGCACACAAGCAGCTTTGCAACGGGGTCACCATCATTGCAGTCTCTCCTCGGTTTCATACCTAAAAGTCCATTTGAATCCAAATTCTCAGGTGGTGTCTCTCAGCTGCCCAGCAGCACAGTGAGTACAGCACGAACGTTTGGCCTCTGCTCCCACAGCAGAAGAGCCAGGATTGAAAGCTGGTGCTGGACCTGTTCAGCACACAATCCCCTTTACATTGGTGCCTCCATCGTTGCTTTCACTGCTCACACTCATACAGGAAAAGCATTTGAATGGAATCAGTCCAGAGCCTGCTCTCTGCTGCGCAGCAACACAGTCAGCACAGAATGAACAGTGGCATCTGCTCCCACGGCAGAAGGACCAGCAGGGAAAGCTAGTGCTGGGCTTCTTCAGCACACAAGCAGCTTTGCAACGGGGTCACCATCATTGCAGTCTCTCCTCGGTTTCATACCTAAAAGTCCATTTGAATCCAAATTCTCAGGTGGTGTCTCTCAGCTGCCCAGCAGCACAGTGAGTACAGCACGAACGTTTGGCCTCTGCTCCCACAGCAGAAGAGCCAGGATTGAAAGCTGGTGCTGGACCTGTTCAGCACACAATCCCTTTACATTGGTGCCTCCATCGTTGCTTTCACTGCTCACTTTCATACAGGAAAAGCATTTGAATGGAATCAGTCCAGAGCCTGCTCTCTGCTGCGCAGCAACACAGTCAGCACAGAATGAACAGTGGCATCTGCTCACACGGCAGAAGGACCAGCAGGGAAAGCTAGTGCTCTGCTTCTTCAGCACACAAGCAGCTTTGCAACGGGGTCACCATCATTGCAGTCTCTCCTCGGTTTCATACCTAAAAGTCCATTTGAATCCAAATTCTCAGGTGGTCTCTCTCAGCTGCCCAGCAGCACAGTGAGTACAGCACGAACGTTTGGCCTCTGCTCCCACAGCAGAAGAGCCAGGATTGAAAGCTGGTGCTGGACCTGTTCAGCACACAATCCCTTTACATTGGTGCCTCCATCTTTGCTTTCACTGCTCACATTCATACAGGAAAAGCATTTGAATGGAATCAGTCCAGAGCCTGCTCTCTGCTGCGCAGCAACACAGTCAGCACAGAATGAACAGTGGCATCTGCTCACACGGCAGAAGGACCAGCAGGGAAAGCTAGTGCTCTGCTTCTTCAGCACACAAGCAGCTTTGCAACGGGGTCACCATCATTGCAGTCTCTCCGCGGTGTCATACCTAAAAGTCCATTTGAATCCAAATTCTCAGGTGGTGTCTCTCAGCTGCCCAGCAGCACAGTGAGTACAGCACGAACGTTTGGCCTCTGCTCCCACAGCAGAAGAGCCAGGATTGAAAGCTGGTGCTGGACCTGTTCAGCACACAATCCCTTTTACATTGGTGCCTCCATCGTTGCTTTCACTGCTCACTTTCATACAGGAAAAGCATTTGAATGGAATCAGTCCAGAGCCTGCTCTCTGCTGCGCAGCAACACAGTCAGCACAGAATGAACAGTGGCATCTGCTCACACGGCAGAAGGAGCAGCAGGGAAAGCTAGTGCTCTGCTTCTTCAGCACACAAGCAGCTTTGCAACGGGGTCACCATCATTGCAGTCTCTCCTCGGTTTCATACCTAAAAGTCCATTTGAATCCAAATTCTCAGGTGGTGTCTCTCAGCTGCCCAGCAGCACAGTGAGTACAGCACGAACGTTTGGCCTCTGCTCCCACAGCAGAAGAGCCAGGATTGAAAGCTGGTGCTGGACCTGTTCAGCACACAATCCCCTTTACATTGGTGCCTCCATCGTTGCTTTCACTGCTCACTTTCATACAGGAAAAGCATTTGAATGGAATCAGTCCAGAGCCTGCTCTCTGCTGCGCAGCAACACAGTCAGCACAGAATGAACAGTGGCATCTGCTCACACGGCAGAAGGAGCAGCAGGGAAAGCTAGTGCTCTGCTTCTTCAGCACACAAGCAGCTTTGCAACGGGGTCACCATCATTGCAGTCTCTCCTCGGTTTCATACCTAAAAGTCCATTTGAATCCAAATTCTCAGGTGGTGTCTCTCAGCTGCCCAGCAGCACAGTGAGTACAGCACGAACGTTTGGCCTCTGCTCCCACAGCAGAAGAGCCAGGATTGAAAGCTGGTGCTGGACCTGTTCAGCACACAATCCCCTTTACATTGGTGCCTCCATCGTTGCTTTCACTGCTCACTTTCATACAGGAAAAGCATTTGAATGGAATCAGTCCAGAGCCTGCTCTCTGCTGCGCAGCAACACAGTCAGCACAGAATGAACAGTGGCATCTGCTCACACGGCAGAAGGACCAGCAGGGAAAGCTAGTGCTCTGCTTCTTCAGCACACAAGCAGCTTTGCAACGGGGTCACCATCATTGCAGTCTCTCCTCGGTTTCATACCTAAAAGTCCATTTGAATCCAAATTCTCAGGTGGTGTCTCTCAGCTGCCCAGCAGCACAGTGAGTACAGCACGAACGTTTGGCCTCTGCTCCCACAGCAGAAGAGCCAGGATTGAAAGCTGGTGCTGGACCTGTTCAGCACACAATCCCCTTTACATTGGTGCCTCCATCGTTGCTTTCACTGCTCACTTTCATACAGGAAAAGCATTTGAATGGAATCAGTCCAGAGCCTGCTCTCTGCTGCGCAGCAACACAGTCAGCACAGAATGAACAGTGGCATCTGCTCACACGGCAGAAGGACCAGCAGGGAAAGCTAGTGCTGGGCTTCTTCAGCACACAAGCAGCTTTGCAACGGGGTCACCATCATTGCAGTCTCTCCTCGGTTTCATACCTAAAAGTCCATTTGAATCCAAATTCTCAGGTGGTGTCTCTCAGCTGCCCAGCAGCACAGTGAGTACAGCACGAACGTTTGGCCTCTGCTCCCACAGCAGAAGAGCCAGGATTGAAAGCTGGTGCTGGACCTGTTCAGCACACAATCCCCATTACATTGGTGCCTCCATCGTTGCTTTCACTGCTCACTTTCATACAGGAAAAGCATTTGAATGGAATCAGTCCAGAGCCTGCTCTCTGCTGCGCAGCAACACAGTCAGCACAGAATGAACAGTGGCATCTGCTCACACGGCAGAAGGACCAGCAGGGAAAGCTAGTGCTGGGCCTCTTCAGCACACAAGCAGCTTTGCAACGGGGTCACCATCATTGCAGTCTCTCCTCGGTTTCATACCTAAAAGTCCATTTGAATCCGAATTCTCAGGTGGTGTCGTTCAGCTGCCCAGCAGCACAGTGAGTACAGCACGAACGTTTGGCCTCTGCTCCCACAGCAGAAGAGCCAGGATTGAAAGCTGGTGCTGGACCTGTTCAGCACACAATCACCTTTACATTGGTGCCTCCATCGTTGCTTTCACTGCTCACTTTCATACAGGAAAAGCATTTGAATGGAATCAGTCCAGAGCCTGCTCTCTGCTAGCAGCGCAGCAACACAGTCAGCACAGAATGAACAGTGGCATCTGCTCACACGGCAGAAGGACCAGCAGGGAAAGCTAGTGCTCTGCTTCTTCAGCACACAAGCAGCTTTGCAACGGGGTCACCATCATTGCAGTCTCTCCTCGGTTTCATACCTAAAAGTCCATTTGAATCCAAATTCTCAGGTGGTCTCTCAGCTGCCCAGCAGCACAGTGAGTACAGCACGAACGTTTGGCCTCTGCTCCCACAGCAGAAGAGCCAGGATTGAAAGCTGGTGCTGGACCTGTTCAGCACACAATCACCTTACATTGGTGCCTCCATCGTTGCTTTCACTGCTCACTTTCATACAGGAAAAGCATTTGAATGGAATCAGTCCAGAGCCTGCTCTCTGCTGCGCAGCAACACAGTCAGCACAGAATGAACAGTGGCATCTGCTCACACGGCAGAAGGAGCAGCAGGGAAAGCTAGTGCTCTGCTTCTTCAGCACACAAGCAGCTTTGCAACGGGGTCACCATCATTGCAGTCTCTCCTCGGTTTCATACCTAAAAGTCCATTTGAATCCAAATTCTCAGGTGGTCTCTCTCAGCTGCCCAGCAGCACAGTGAGTACAGCACGAACGTTTGGCCTCTGCTCCCACAGCAGAAGAGCCAGGATTGAAAGCTGGTGCTGGACCTGTTCAGCACAC
>NW_026641372.1:0-728 GCF_028554395.1 Pezoporus wallicus | reverse complement strand
GCTATAAATAAGATATAAATTTATGACTAAAGCTATAAATAAGATTCAAATCTATGACTAAAGCTATAAATAGGATATAAATTAATGACTAAAGCTATAAATAACATATTAATTTATATATAACTCTATAAATAACATACAAATTTAGGAATAAAGCTATAAATAAGATATAAATTTATGATTAAAGCTATAAATAACATATTAATTTATAAATAACGCTATAAATAACATACAAACTTAGGAATAAAGCTATAAATAAGATATAAATTTATGACTAAAGTTATAAATAACATACAAATTTATGACTAAAGCTATAAAGAAGATATTAATGTATGACTAAAGCTATAAATAAGATTCAAAACTATGAATAAAGCTATAAATAACATATAAATTTCTGAAGAAAGCTATAAATAACATACAAATTTATGACTAAAGCTATAAATTAGATATAAATTTATGACTAAAGCTATAAATAAGATTCAAATCTATGACTAAAGCTATAAATAGGATATAAATTTATGACTAAAGCTATAAATAACATATTAATTTATATATAACTCTATAAATAACATACAAATTTAGGAATAAAGCTATAAATAAGATATAAATTTATGATTAAAGCTATAAATAACATTAATTTATAAATAACGCTATAAATAACATACAAATTTAGGAATAAAGCTAGAAATAAGATTCAAATCTATGACTAAAGCTATAAATAAGATATA
>NW_026641371.1:0-720 GCF_028554395.1 Pezoporus wallicus | reverse complement strand
TGGCATAGGACCATGCATCCTCGGCATAGACTACCTCAAGAGAGGGTACTTCAAAGACGTCCTATTGTTCAAGAGAGGAGATACAGAAGGTATACGCCACGGGGTACCCTATGGTTTTACCTGCTGGATCACGGAGAAGACATGACAAAGTGGGATGGAAAACCTACTTCAGCTTTGGAGGAACGGGTGAGTGAACTGAAGAGGGGAGCAAGGGCCAAGACTGATCGTCCCATGAGAGCTACGGCTTCAGTCTCTGGTGAGCAGTTTCCCAGATGGAGTGGAAGAGCTGATTTTACTCCAGCTCCTGTGATAACGAAGAATAATCCCTTTCAACACGACTTAAGTGTCCAATGCTGTGACGACCATTAGAGGGGCCCTGCCTCCAGCCAGGTGGAGGTAGGGGACAATCGGATTTACTGGACTGTGTGGATCAGATGGCCTGGCACATCAGTCCCACAGAAGTATAAGGCTCTAGTAGATACCGGTGCACAGTGTACCCTGATGCCATCAAGCTGTCAAGGGGTGGAACCCATCTATATTTCTGGAGTACAGAAATATAGTCCTGGAGTCAGAAATGTCCTGGGTTCAGCAGTAGCAGTCATGTTTCTCCTCCTTGGTAGCTGGTGCAGTGCAGTGTTTTGACTTTCGGCTCGGGAACAGAGCTGATAGAGATGTTTTGGTTTGGCCAAGGACTTTGTGAGCCTCATGCTCTGCCAGGGA
>NW_026641370.1:0-724 GCF_028554395.1 Pezoporus wallicus | reverse complement strand
CTCTCCGAAGCTTGTTCTCGGCTGCCCAGGGGCAGAACGATTAGTGCACGAACGTCTGGCTTCTGCTCCCAGATCCGAAGAGCCTGGAGGGAAAGCATGTGCTGGGCATCTTCAGCACACAGTCAGCTTTGCAACGGTGTCACCATCATTGCTGTCGCTCCTCGCTTTCATACCTAAAGGTCCATTTGAATGCACCCTCTTCGGAGCTTGCTCTCGGCTGCCCAGCTGCACAGTGAGTAGAGCACGAACAGTTGCCGTCTGCTCCCACAATCGAAGAGCCAGGAGGGAAAGCTGGTGAAAGCTTAGGGTTAGGGTTAGGGTTAGGGTTTGGGGTTAGGGTTAGGGTTAGGGTTAGGGTTAGGGTTAGGGGTTAGGGTTAGGGTTAGGGTTATGGTTAGGGTTAGGGTTAGGGTTGGGTTAGGGTTAGGGTTAGGATTAGGGTTAGGGTTAGGGTTAGGGTTAGGGTTGCCGTCTGCTCCCACAGTCGAAGAGCCAGGAGGGAAAGCATGTGCGGGGCATCTTCAGCACACAGTCAGCTTTGCAATGCTGTCACCATTATTGCTGTCACTCCTCGGTTTCATACCTAAAAGTACATTTGAATGCAACCTCTCCAAAGCTGCTTCTCAGCTGCCCAGTAGCACAGCGATTAGTGCACGAACTTCTGGCTTCTGCTCCCAGATCCGAAGAGCCGGGAGGGAAAGCATGTGCTGGACATCTTCAGCAC
>NW_026641369.1:0-7107 GCF_028554395.1 Pezoporus wallicus | reverse complement strand
GGGGTAGGATGGGATATGGGGTAGGATGGGATATCAGCCATTCCCAGTCCATCCCAGCCCATTCCCCCTCTATCCCAATGCATTCCCACTCTATCCCAACCCACTCTCAACCCCATCCCATTCCATCCCTGTCCATTCCCAGTCTAATCCGGTCCATTCCAAAGCCGTTCTGTCTCTCTCTGCCCCCATTCCCACCCCATTCCCACCCCATTCCCACCCCATTCCCATTCCCATTCCCCCTTTATCCCACTCTATCCCCCCATTCCTTCTCTATCCCCCCCATTCCCCCCCATCCCCATTCCCCCTCTATCCCCCCCATTCCAACTCCATCCCTATCCATTCCCATTCACCCCCATCCCCATTCCCCCCATTCCTTCCCTATGCCCCCCATTCCCATTCCCCCTCTATCCCCATCCCTATCCCATCCCCATTCCCCCTTTATCCTTCCCCATTCCCTCTCTATCCCTATCCATTCCCATTCACCCCCATTCTCTATCCCCCCCATTCCCCCTCTATCCCCACCCCATTCCCTCTATCCCATCCCTATCCCCATCCCCATTCCTTCCCTATGCCCCCATCCCCATTCCCCCTCTATCCCTATCCATTCCCATTCACCCCCATTCCCCCTCTATCCCTCCATCCCCATTGTATCCCCCCATTCCCTCTCTATCCCATCCCCATTCCTTTCCTATGCCCCCATCCCTATTCCCTCTCTATCCATCCCCATTCCCTCTCTATCCCATCCCCATTCCCTCTCTATCCCATCCCCATTCCCCCCATTCCTTCCCTATCTCCCCATTCCCTCTCTATCCCTATCCATTCCCAGTCCCCCCCATTCCCCCTCTCTATCCCCCCATTCCCTCTCTATCCCATCCCCATTCCCCCCATTCCTTCCCTACGCCCCCATCCCCATTCCTTCTCTATCCCCATCCCTATCCCATCCCCATTCCCCCTCTATCCATCCCCATTCCCCCTCTATCCCATCCCCATCCCCATTCTCTCTATCCACCCCCATTCCCCCTCTATCCCTATCCATTCCCATTCACCCCCATTCTCTCTCTATGCCCCCATCCCCATTCCCCCTCTATCCCCCCCATTCCCCCCCATTCCTTCCCTATGCCCCCATCCCCATCTCCCCTCTATCTCCCCATTCCCCCTCCATCCCCCCATTCCCCCTCTATCCCATCCCCACTCCCCCCATTCCTTCCCTATGCCCCCCATCCCCATTCCCCCTCTATCCCCACCCCATTCCCTTTCTATCCCATTCCCATTCCCCCCCCCATTCCCCCCATTCCTTCCCTATCCCCCATCCCCATTCCCCCTCATCCCTCTCTATCCCACCCCATTCACCCCCATTCCCCCTCTATCCCATTCCCATTCCCCCTTCCCCCATTCCTTCCCTATGCCCCCATCCATTCCCCATCTATCCCTCTCTCTCCCCCCATTCACCCCATTCCCCCTCTCCCATTCCCATTCCCCCCATTCCCCATTCCCCCCATTCCCCCTATTCCCCCTCTATCCCTCTCTATCCCACCCCCATTCACCCCCATTCCCCCTCTATCCCACCCCATTCCCCCCTATCCCCATTCCTTCCCTATTCCCCCATCCCCCATTCCCCCCTATCCCCCCCCATTCCCTCTCTATCCCATTCCCCCATTCCCCATTCCTTCCCTCTCCCCATCTCCCCTCTATCCCCATTCCCCTCTATCCCCACCCCATTCCTCTCTATCCCATTCCCCCCATTCCCCCCCATTCCTTCCCTATGCCCCCATCCCCATTCCCTCTCTATCCCCCATTCCCCCTCTATCCCTATCCATTCCCATTCACCCCCATCTCCCCTCTATCCCCACCCCATTCCCTTTCTATCCCATTCCCCCCCTTTTCCCTCCCATTCCTACCCTATGCCCACATCCCCATTCCCCCTCTATCCCCCCATCCCCATCTCCCCCCCCATATCCCCCCCACATCCCCCCCATCTCCCCCCCATATCCCCCCATCTCCCCCCCCATATCCCCCCATATCCCCCCCCTATATCCCCCCCATATCCCCCCCTATATCCCCCCATATCCCCCCTATATCCCCCCCATCTCCCCCTCACCTTCCTATCGATGCGCACCGTGAAGACGCTGCCGGGCCTCAGGGGCTCCCTGCTCAGGACGAGCCCGTGGTTGAATTCCTGACCCGGCTGCGCCCTCGCCGCGCTCCGACCCCCGGGGGACAGCGCCACGAGGCGCCCGGTGCGGGGGTGAAGCCCCGGAGGCCCCGCCGCCATCCCGGACCCACACCGGACCCGGCCTCCTCCTCCTTCCTCCTGCCGCCTCCTTTGCACCGCCGTGCGCGACACTTCACGACGCTTCTTCACGGCAACGCCCGCCTCTACCCGCGCGACAACCGGCGCTTTACGGCAGTGCGGCGCTGAGTCAATGACGCGCTTTACGGCAGTGCGGCACCGAGTCAATGACGCGCTTTACGGCAGTGCGGCACTGAGTCAATGACGCGTTTTACGGCAGCGCGGCACCGATTCAGTGACGCGCTTTACGGCAGTGCGGCACCGATTCAATGACGCGCTTTACGGCAGTGTGGCGCCGATTCAATGACGCGCTTTACGGCAGTGTGGTACCGAGTCAATGACACGCTTTACGGCAGTGCGGCATCGAATCAATGACACGCTTTACGGCAGTGCAGCACCGATTCAATGACGCGTTTTACGGCAGTGAGGCACCGAACCAATGACGCGCTTTACGGCAGTGCGGCACCGAGTCAATGACGCGCTTTACGGCAGTGTGGCACCGATTCAGTGACGCGCTTTACGGCAGTGCGGCACCGAGTCAATGACAAGCTTTACGGCAGTGCGGCATCGAATCAATGACACGCTTTACGGCAGTGCAGCACTGATTCTATGACGCGTTTTACGGCAGTGCGGCACCGATTCAATGACGCGCTTTACGGCAGTGCGGCACCGATTCAATGACGCGCTTTACGGCAGTGTGGCACAGGCAGCCGATGCTTCACACCACCCTGCCTCCTCCTTCCTCCTGCCGCCTCCTTTGCACCGCCGTGCGCGACACTTCACGACGCTTCTTCACGGCAACGCCCGCCTCTACCCGCGCGACAACCGGCGCTTTACGGTAGTGCGGCGCTGAGTCAATGACGCGCTTTACGGCAGCGCGGCACTGAGTCAATGACGAGCTTTACGGCAGCGCGGCACCGATTCAGTGACGCGCTTTACGGCAGTGCGGCACCGATTCAATGACGCGCTTTACGGCAGTGTGGCGCCGATTCAATGACGCGCTTTACGGCAGTGCGGCACCGAGTCAATGACGCGCTTTACGGCAGTGCGGCATCGAATCAATGACACGCTTTACGGCAGTGCAGCACCGATTCAATGACGCGTTTTACGGCAGCGAGGCACCGAACCAATGACGCGCTTTACGGCAGTGCGGCACCGAGTCAATGACGCGCTTTACGGCAGTGTGGCACCGATTCAGTGACGCGCTTTACGGCAGTGTGGCACCGCCACCCAACTCTTCCTCTTCACGACACCCTTCCCTGTGCTACATGGAGGCGCTTTACGGCAGTGTGGCACCGGAACCCGACGCTTCACGACACCCCAGACGCTTCCCTGCGCTTTACGGCAGTGTGGCACCGCCACCCGACTCTTCACGACAGCCTCTTCATGCCACATGACACCATTAGCTTAAAGACGCGCTTTACGGCAGTGTGGCACCGATTCAATGACGCGCTTTACAGCAGTGCGGCATCGAATCAATGACACGCTTTACGGCAGTGCAGCACTGATTCTATGACGCGTTTTACGGCAGTGCGGCACCGATTCAATGACGCGCTTTACGGCAGTGCGGCACCGATTCAATGACGCGCTTTACGGCAGTGTGGCACAGGCACCGATTCAATGACCCTGCCTCCCTTCCTCCTGCAGTCCTGCACCGCCTTGCGCGACACTTCACGACGCTTCTTCACGGCAACGCCCGCCTCTACCCGCGCGACATCCGGCGCTTTACGGCAGTGCGGCGCTGAGTCAATAACGCGCTTTACGGCAGTGCGGCACTGAGTCAATGACGTGCTTTACGGCACTGCGGCACCGATTCAATGACGCGCTTTACAGCAGTGCGGACCGATTCAATGACGCGGTTTACGGCAGTGCGGCACTGAGTCAATGACGCTCTTTACGGCAGTGCGGCACCGAGTCAATGACGCGCTTTACAGCAGTGCGGCACCGCCACCCGACACTTAAAGACGCCCCCTTCACGACACCCTTCCCTGCACTACATGGAGGCGCTTTACGGCAGTGTGGCACCGATTCAATGACGCGCTTTACAGCAGTGTGGCACCGAGTCAATGACGCGTTTTACGGCAGTGCGGCACCGATTCAATGACGCGCTTTACGGCAGTGTGGCACAGGCAGCCGATGCTTCACACCACCCTGCCTCCTCCTTCCTCCTGCCGCCTCCTTTGCACCGCCTTGCGCGACACTTCACGACGCTTCTTCACGGCAACGCCCGCCTCTACCCGCGCGACAACCGGCGCTTTACGGCAGTGCGGCACCGATTCAATGACGCGCTTTACGGCAGTGTGGCACAGGCAGCCGATGCTTCACACCACCCTGCCTCCTCCTTCCTCCTGCCGCCTCCTTTGCACCGCCTTGCGCGACACTTCACGACGCTTCTTCACGGCAACGCCCGCCTCTACCCGCGCGACATCCGGCGCTTTACGGCAGTGCGGCGCTGAGTCAATGACGCGCTTTGCGGCAGTGTGGCACCTGTTTAAGGACGCGCTTTTACGGCAGTGTTGTACCGATTCAATAACGCGCTTTACGGCAGTGCGGCACTGAGTCAATGACGCGCTTTACGGCACTGCGGCACCGATTCAATGACGCGCTTTACAGCAGTGCGGCACCGCCACCCGACACTTAAAGACGCCCCCTTCACGACACCCTTCCCTGCACTACATGGAGGCACTTTACGGCAGTGTGGCACCGAGTCAATGACGCGCTTTACGGCAGTGCGGCACCGATTCAATGACGCGTTTTACGGCAGTGCGGTACCGAGTCAATGACGCGCTTTACGGCAGTGTGGCACCGCCACCCAACTCTTCCTCTTCACGACACTCTTCCCTGTGCTACATGGAGGCGCTTTACGGCAGTGTGGCACCGATTCAATGACGCGCTTTACGGCAGTGTGGCACCGATTCAATGACGCGCTTTACGGCAGTGCGGCACTGAGTCAATGACGCGCTTTACGGCAGTGTGGCACCGATTCAGTGACGCGCTTTACGGCAGTGTGGCACCGCCACCCAACTCTTCCTCTTCACGACACTCTTCCCTGTGCTACATGGAGGCGCTTTACGGCAGTGTGGCACTGGAACCCAACGCTTCACGACACCCGAGACTCTTCCCTGCGCTTTACGGCAGTGTGGCACCGCCACCCGACTCTTCATGACAGCCTCTTCATGCCACACGACACCATTCGCTTAAAGACGCGCTTTACGGCAGTGTGGCACCGATTCAATGACGCGCTTTACGGCGGTGTGGCACCAAGTCAATGACGCGCTTTACGGCAGTGCGGCACCGATTCAATGACGCGCTTTACGGCAGTGTGGCACCGAGTCAATGACGCGCTTTACGGCAGTGCGGCACCGAGTCAATGACGCGCTTTACGGCAGTGCGGCATCGAACCAATGACGCGTTTTACGGCAGTGTGGCACCAGTTTAAGGACGCGCTTTTACGGCAGTGTGGCACCGAATCGATTGCGCACTTTACGGCAGTGCGGCACCGAGTTAATGACGCGCTTTACGGCAGTGTGGCACCAGTTTAAGGACGCGCTTTTACGGCAGTGCGGCACCGAATCAATTGCGCACTTTACGGCAGTGCGGCACCGATTCAATGACGCGCTTTACGGCAGCGCGGCACTGAGTCAATGGCGCGCTTTACGGCAGTGTGGCACCGGTTTAAGGACACGCTTTTACGGCAGTGTGGCACCAGTTTAATGACACGCTTTACGGCAGTGTGGCAACACCACCCGACGCTTCACGACACCCTTTCCTGCGCTTTACGGCAGTGTGGCACCGACCCTACACGACGCAGCCACCTCTCCCCTCACGACACCCTTCCCTGCGCTTTACGGCCGCGCTTTACGGCAGTGTGGCACCGCCCCCCGACGCTTCACGACACCTTCCTCCCGCCCCACGCCACCCTTCCCCTCAGGACACTGCTTTCACGACGCTTCACGACAGCCTCCTCTCGCCCCACGCCACACGGACGCGCTTTACGGCAGGGTGGCACCGCCTCTCCGAAGGGAGGGTGCGCTTTACGGCATAGCGACCGTTGCTAAGCGACGGGGCACTGCCTGGTTACAGCGCTACCCAGGTGCTGGGGGAGGGTACCACGGCCCATAGAGCATCCTGTATCCCATAGAGCACCCCATAGAGCATCCTGTACCCCATAGAGCATCCCATAGAGCATCCTGTACCCCATAGAGCATCCTGTACCCCATAGAGCATCCTGTACCCCATAGAGCACCCCATAGAGCATCCTGTACCCCATAGAGCATCCTGTACCCCATAGAGCATCCTGTACCCCATAGAGCACCCCATAGAGCATCCTGTATCCCATAGAGCATCCTGTACCCCATAGAGCACCCCATAGAGCATCCTGTACCCCATAGAGCATCCTGTACCCCATAGAGCACCCCATAGAGCATCCTGTATCCCATAGAGCACCCCATAGAGTATCCTGTACCCCATAGAGCATCCTGTACCCCATAGAGCACCCCATAGAGCATCCTGTATACCATAGAGTATCCTGTACCCCATAGAGCATCCTGTATCCCATAGAGCACCCCATAGAGCATCCTGTATCCCATAGAGCACCCCATAGAGCATCCTGTACCCCATAGAGCATCCTGTACCACATAGAGCATCCTGTACCCCATAGAGCATCCCATAGAGCATCCTGTATCCCATAGAGCACCCCATAGAGCATCCTGTATCCCATAGAGCACCCCATAGAGCATCCTGTACCCCATAGAGCATCCTGTATCCCATAGAGCACCCCATAGAGCATCCTGTACCCCATAGAGCACCCCATAGAG
>NW_026641368.1:0-70640 GCF_028554395.1 Pezoporus wallicus | reverse complement strand
GTGATGTCACCAGAGTCTCTGTGACTCACGTGATGTCACCCATGATGTCACCAGAGTCCCTGTGACATCTGTGATATCACCCATGATGTCACCAGAGTCCCTGTGCCACCCATGACCTCTCTCACTGAGGCACATGGCAGCCCCGCAGAGCCCCAGCGCTATCCTTGGGGACAGGGGCAGGGGCCTGCCCCCCGCCCCCGCACTGCCCTCATGGCCAGGCCGGAGCCGCTTTCCTGCCCCCCTGCTGCCGCGGGCCCGTGCCGGAGGCGTCGGTCCCAGCCCTGCACCCGCAGCACCCAGGGATGCCCCCGTGCCCCCTGCGTGCTCCGGGACGGGCTCCGGCTCCCCTGCGGCAGCGCAGGCACCTCCTGGGGCTGCCCTGCCCCGCTCTGCTGCCTCGGGCCCGTTGGGTCTCCAGGGCAGGGGCTGAGCTCCGTGGGCCTTTGGTTTGCAGGGGGAGATGGCGCTGGAGGAGCACTCAGCAGAGCAGGGCACCTCCGCCCCTGCCGCCAGCCCCAGCCGGGAACCCGTGGCAGCGCCGACGGACGCTTCTGAGGAGCCGATGTGCACCTGGACACCCTCTGCCACGGAGCCCGCATGAGCTCCTGCAGGCCACACACAAGCAGATGCCAAAAGCCGCGCCATGCCACAGCTCTGGCTAGCGGCAAGTGGCAGCTGCTTTTGTTTTCCAGGCTGCTCCTACACTGCCACGAGGATTTGCTTCTCTGAGGAAGGTGGAAAGCAAAAAGCCATGCATGCCCCAGGGCTGTCTCTCTGCTCTAGCTACTCCCTTAATGGGCAAGCAAGTCACTTACCTTCTTTCCCCCTTGCAGGGAGGAGAGCCCATGTCTCCCAAAGCCAGCCCTGCGAGTTCAACAGCACCCGAATGCTCCTGCTCGCCCGGGGCTGCAGAGGGTCCAACCCCAAACCTGCCTAATTGCTGCCTGGGGCCCTTCTTACCACCCACCTCAGATCAGGGACAGCACCGGCAGCCGCCCCTCTTAGAGACCTTTGCCTGGCATGTACCGCCCTGGCCGGCTGTTCCCTGCTGGCTTTAACGCCCCTGAGCGGCTCCCACGGAAACCCTGGGGTTACTCGCACGCCGAAAATCCAGCATCAGCTTAAATGTTTGTTGAAACCGCACCTTCGTATAGTTTAGTTTGTAACCGTATGGTTTAGGGGAATTGTCCGTCGTGTCAGCGTTAATCGCATACAGCTCTGCTTTGAAATTCTGACTCACTAGTTCATAGTTTTCCCAAACTGCTTAAAAGATTAATAAAGTAATCAATTTAGCAGAGGGGGGAAAAAACCCACAGTCTGTTCCTCTAAGGAAATCGCTTTTTTGCCCGTACGTGTGAATGAGCTGTTTTAATACTCAGGTTCACTGCCCCTTCTGCATTTAATCTCTTCCCTTTTATGTCCTACTCTGAGTTTTTTAGAAGACTGTCAGGCTTTTTTTTTAAATAATTCTACATATCATTAGTAGTAAAAAGGTAAAATAATGGTTTCAAGAACAAGCTTCACAGACTATCTGCATATTTAATCATCTCTGCTAATAAATTTTTCATCACTCATTGAGTTCAGGCTCTTGTCCTGAAGCTTAACTTGCTAACAAACCTAGCAATTGGTAGAACTAGCTGGTACAGAGTAAGTGAGTATTTCCTAAGAGGAAAAAGCACTGCGTGACCCCAAGGCACAGAACTTTTTCTGAGAGGAAGCAGGAAAGTAGCTGCTTATTACAGGAATATCGCGATACGCTGCTGACATCCAGAGGCCAACAGTCCACACTGTTCACAGATGTGAACCGGGCTGTAAAGCATGCTGCAAAGCCAGGTTCATTCCGTTTTAAATATCCGTGCATTTCATTAAAATTAACGCTAATTGCACTACCGTACGCATTGATTCTGCATAGACCAGAAGTCTTCAACCTCTGAAAGCTTGCAAGTATATTCAAGCAAAGGCGTATGTTCCATCTTTGATGATTTCAGTGAAAGCTTCAGCTACAAAGTTGAAATTAGAAAGGGAATGCATTACAGTGCTGAGGAAGAGGAGTCTGAAACACCAGAACAGTGAGCATTATTTTACTAACCAAACAGAAACGCTTACGTAAGCTGTAAGGTGCTTTGTATTTTTATAAACTAAAGTAATACAGGTAACAAAAACTCCACGTAAGATTCCTTACAGACAAATGCTAGACTGATTTGCAAGCTGCATTTATTAAACAGGTTTAAACAGTTAAAACTGATTGGTGACCGAGTGGCTTCTATTTAGATGAAGCTGAGTACCTTTTAAAAAATTTAACAACAAAAAAAAAGAGGCCATTCTCCTGAAATAAGCTGATTTGTGTCTTCAAATGAGACACCCCAAACCCACTTACATTGCAGAATAGTTCTACCCCCAAGGACGCACAAAATGCTGTAATTCTTAAACCAGGATGTAACAGACAACATCTGAGAGAAATTCAATTATCCTTGACAGATCCCACTTGTAGTTACATAATCCTCTCCTTTTTAACGGTTCAAGCTCTCTTCCCAAACATTCAGTTTGATGAGCTGGAGACCTGCTGCATTTCAAAAAAATTCATTAAGGGACTTAATAAGGTTGCTACGTAAAAACACTCCGAAGTTTAAACATGTCATTTAATGCTGCCCGTGAACCTGACTCCAGCCCTGTATGTACGTGCATTATGAAACACCGGTGAATTAACTTTTAAGCTCCTTTGAGCCAAGAAGATTTTAAGATTCAAACTAAGGCACAAAGGGCATGCCAGCAAATACAATGCTGAGCTGAGGTTCAGAGCAAT
Source organism: Pezoporus wallicus (assembly GCF_028554395.1). NCBI lineage: Eukaryota > Metazoa > Chordata > Aves > Psittaciformes > Psittacidae > Pezoporus > Pezoporus wallicus. The sequence goes on along the minus strand of NW_026641368.1, from coordinate 67,837 downwards.
CCCTGAACTAGCTCACATCTTCAGAGCTTACTCCTGCAGGGCTGATTACCCCAGGTAGAAAGCTGGGCTTGTGCTGTTACACTGCTTCTGCATCTCTGCATGGCAAGCTTAGTTCTCTCTTCCTGGCACTGCACTACACTACACTACACAGATTCACTCGAAGTATAAAATGTTAAACCCGAAGGAAGTATGCTGTGTTTTTAAAGTATCCGATGTGCTTTGACACTTCATTTTTCATCAAGAACTTTAAGACTGTAGATTCTAACCTCCCCAAAGTAAAGGTAAAAACAAATTACTTCCCTGTGTATTAAAAAACCCTTTACAAACACGAGCAAATGAAATTGTGGCTGTTTGGTCGCTGTTCCTTGTTTGGTTGGTTGGTTTGGTTTTTTACGTATTTTTATTTCTTTTAAATTGGTCCTTAATCTCTCTGTGAGGTAAATATAAAATTATCCACAATTTTTAGAGAAGCAAACCGTTGGAGATACACAGATTGGCTTGCCCAGAAGAGGTCTGCTTTCTCTTTGAGCTGTTCACAACTCCTGATTAGCCAACTATTTTTGTAACAGCGGGCACTTCAGTGTGGTATTCCTAATCAGAAGCCTCAGTTAACACACAGAAATTCTGTTTCAAACAGTATTGCCTACACGGTCAAAGAACTTTACACTCAGACACAGTCAGACATCTCCTGGGTGGCATCATAGGAAACCTTGCCGTTTTTTCTGACGAGAAAATACTGGTTGCTAGCAAAGATCTTGCAAGTCACGCATCAACCGCCTGTACCATTTAGCAGGTTCAAAAGTAGTCTGGGATATCAAAGGGGTTGCTCGGTTTGTGTGTGTTGGTGGGTTTTTGTTTCTTTGTTTTACACATTAAGACCACCTCCCTTCACGGTTCTTCCTCCACTAACACTGAAAGAAGGAGGTAGCCTGTTAAGGCATTTAAACACCAAACTAGATTGAATGAATTTTACCGGTTTGGTCTTCGTGACGCAGTCCCAGCCAACCGCACGGGTCAGGAAAAGGACGAACCTTTGTAAAAGAAGATTTTGGACTCTCAGCAAAATTTCAGTTTAGATTCTGAGCGCTGTCAAAATGCAGGAGACAACCCTTTACAGATAACGGGTGCTATGAGTACTTGGCAGTTTAAAACTGTAAAATGTCTAAACTCCATGTCCTTTACACAGTATTTTGATTTACCTGGGGTTTCCTTTTTGTGGGGTTTGTGGGGTTTTGTGTGTGTGTGTTGTTTCAGGTTTGGTTTGTTGGTTTGGTTTTTTTTTTTCCGGTGGATTTTTTTGTTTGGGTTTTTTTGTGGGTATGGTTTGGGGTTTTTTTTCTTTTTTAAAAAGCTTAAAATAAGCAGGCAAAGATTTGTGATGGTTGATGTCTCTCCACCACGTAATCCCCACGTTCTCTTTTTTTGTCTGATAGGTCCAAAGGCCCTCACTCACTAAGCAGTGAAGCTTCTCTACCAGCAAACATGTAAATAGAAGCATGCCAGCAAACACGTAAATAGAAATAAACACTATGGCAAAGCTTTCACATGTCCAAGTAGAGATGCACTACTGTAGACAATTCATTTTATTTGTCAGATGATCAAAAACAAGGCATGCAGAGGAGAATGTTTCTTCTTATTCTATACCTGTCTCTGAAATAATACTTAGGCCTGAGAAGTAATCGCATTATTAAACTAAATCTGAAGAGGTTTTAATTTAAAGTATATTTTTGTAATTTCAAATTGTAATTATATTCAAGGTTTAACTGTTAAATTTATTAGACTGTGAAGAGTTTTACAAGGCATTACTAATGGAATGAGCTTAAGCACCGCACGTGTTGCATCTTTGGTACACGTTATGAAGAGTTGCTTTTTTAATGAGCTTTAAAAAACACACCTGCATATCCGAGGAAAAGGTCAGTGATGTGTGGATCAAGGCAGTAAATGAAGTAACACAGTATTATGCTATTATGATTGCCTTCCACAAACACAATAACAAAACCATAGTTACCATAATATTCTAATGCTTCCATATACATGACCTTGTCGGCTAACGCACAATGTTACTCTGTGCCTCTGTTCCATCTTACTCTGTCTCTTGCATAGGCCTGCTTCACCTTCTCTCCTCATGAGCTCCAACAGTCGAACAGCTGGGCTGTCTGACAGTCAGAGAATCAAATCAAGCACAGGCAGGAGGGGCTGCATTCAGTGTGGTGGTCCATCTCCAAGCGCTACTTTGCACTCCAGCCTTTACCCCAAGTACAGATGCCCAGGGCTAGGACCTGAACCCTCATAACAAGATGAAACCTATTGGGCAGCAAAGCATCGTGACAGGGATGCCTCTTTCCATCCAAACCTCACTCCGTTCAAGCCTTCGATCAAGGATGCAGGAGCATCATCTCTCTTCCAAAACATAGATGCCAAAAGTATTTCTAACACTATGGTCCAAAATTCAATTTGCTCTACCAAAACCCTTTAGCTCAAATGTTACATGTTTGGTAATCTCTAAAGACTGGCTGACTGGTAACTATATTGAAATTATTACTCGGTGATAAATAATAAAACAAGCTAGAAACTGACTGCAAATGCACTCTCACCAGGTTTTCAGCAAAGAGTAAAGTTCGCTGGATTTACCTTTATTTGTAAGTATTGCAAATATTGTAAATACATAAATATTTTAATGGGACCTTTATTTTTTAAGGGCAATTAAGTTGATTCCCTCCCCAGCTCTGCAACAATCCACAGAACAGATCTCTCTCCCTCTGTGTTAGAAACTGTAGGCATATAGGAAACCATGTTATGCACTACATACTTTCTGCATGTTTATACGTATCACAGCCAAGCAAGTGACACTTCAGCTCTGGATAATGATGTAGATTTACTTGTTAGGTTAGAGAAAAAAAACTCCTTTACAATAGTAATAGCACAACTCAATACAACTGATCAGCTAGAAGTGGGTTTAATGATTTTTCACTTTTTGGATATGATAATCCTCAAAGTAGCATTCAAAAATATACTGCAAAATATTTATTCATTTTATTTACAAATAAAACGTGCAGTTCAGCTTCTTATTCTCACCACAGTAAATATGATTTTTTATGTGATGTATAGAAACTGTGAGGAATTGAGAGACAAAAAAATAATTTTAAACCTAAGAACAAAGATCTTTCCTTCAGTTATATTTTTGTAGAAGTTACACAATATCATTTTTATTGTTTTCAGTTGGAAAAGAAAACCCAAAAGAAATCCAAGACAACACTAAAGAATTACATAGGAAAGAAGGTGTTTTTTTTTTTTAAACCATAAAGTTAAGTTTGTTGTCACAATCACAAAGTTCTTATCTATATAGAACATAATTTTTTTTTGCAGATTAAACATGGAATCTTTACAATGTAATGCTGTTTTTCCCTTCTTACTATACAAACTGCCTCTAAGGGAAAAAAAAATCCAACATCTTCCTTTCCCTTTGATGAAACAACAGGTGCTTTGGTTAAAGAGCAATTCGTGCACAACAGTGTTTTAACTTGCAAGGCAGTACTCCTTTATTAAGTTGGTAGAATTCCACTAGCTGGATGAGCCCAGAAAATCTGGTATGATCAAGGGTATAGAATAGCTTCCCACCATCTTCCAACTGTAAAAATGGGAAAAAATAAAAATAGAATACAATTGTCCTCTGCTATGGTATTTCTTCATGCTTGACATACCTGAGAAACCTTCTACTACTATGACTACTGAGAGAAGGAAAAAGACAGTGATCATTCACAGCACGATCAAAAATGCACAACAGAAAGATAAAACGTTCTTCAACTTCCCCTTTAAGTTAGGTATGGGCCTAAAAGGAAAGAACAGTTAACTAAATATAATTATAAATAATATTCTTTCTGCATTAACAATACTTCCTTATGCCTTTGCTTTGGACCTATAACTGTTTATATGAACACTGAGTTTTTACAGAATGGCAAGAAACAGCCAAGTTTCACTAACTACTACACTTTATGCTATTTATTTTGTGAGGCTCACACTACCTCCTTTGTGTACAAGATGCTATGTGTTACCAAAGAAACTGCCCGTTGCAAAAAGTAACATGCTTGATATAGTAATACATTCTTTGCTGCAGGAGAAAGAACAGCTGCAGCTCCAAATGCATGTATTAGCGTAGATACAGCAAAGAAAGAAGAAACCGAGAAACATCGCTTGAAATGTTACCTTTGACTTTCAGATGTTTAAAAATTCACAATCAGTATTTCCCTACTCTAGGTTACTGAACATTAGCTCTTGCCCAGTTTGTATCGCACTGCTGATACATCTAGGATCAAGAAGCTTCAGTGCAACAGCGAATAGCTAGTACTAATGTAAATAGAGGAGAACAATCTCCACTTAAACTTTTTTTAAAGAGAAAAGGGAAAAAAGAGACTTTACAAGATTTAGAGAGCAGTGAACAGAAGATCCTGAAGTAGGGCTAATGTAGAGTAGCCCATGGTATGCGAGGGAAAGATGCAACTATCCAAGTTGAGTAGAGGGGAAAGGAGAAGATAGAATTAGCTCTCTTACCTGTAATTAAGATTTCTCATCTGAAGCAGCTGCTAAACTGCTTACAACTTATGGCTGTTCTACCCCTTTCTACCATGTCTGGAAGTAGTTTGCAATTTCTTTGTTCTCAGACTTGGTCAGTCGAGGTCAAACACTGCTAGTTAAGGAATTACCAATGTGTGCATGTGTAAATTCCTATTCTCCAGCTAAGAACCCAAAAATGGATTATCATCCATCGGACTTTCTTATGCATCCAATTTTCCTGCCAACACACTGAAGACAAGGAAGGGCTGACAATTCAGTTGTCTGTTGAATAGGATTTAATTTTCAGCTTGTTTATTCCCCCTCCAAATGAACCCCAAAGCTTGAACTGAATACCAGACTGCTAATTCTAAAGCAATCAGTATTTGGCAAAGGAAGAACTCATATCAAAGTCATGCTGCTCAGGAGCCTAACATTTTCTGCAAGCTAAGAAGGCTATTATGAAAAAACATTTAGTGGAAAAAGTCCCGGAATTGCATATCCATTCTTCTTTCACATGGAATACAGAACAAATAATATGTACACTGAAATTAACTTGTATCAGCTCAGAGTAGTAAGGCTGAAAAATACATTTAAGATATCAAGTTCTCCAATTTTCTCAGTATGAGATCCTAAATGTATCCCAAAGGATTTCTTTTCCATTTTTTACAATCACTTCTCTGCCACCCACCTGAAAAACTTGTTGCACGTGTTACCGATGTTAACACGGTGCTACCAAGAAGGAGAAAAGTGACTGCTACTGCTGAACCCAGGACAACTTGTTAATGTGCAGGAAGCTTGAATTAGTAGGCTTCATGCCCTGTCTGAAAGGAGACATTTTTAAATGCAGTATTTTTAAATGAAGCAACCAAAAATGTAAGACAAAAATAATTCAGCTAGAGACTGAATTATTTTTAACTTGTAAAAAGACCTTCCAAATGCCATTTATTTAGTTACATTTAGTAGAAAAATTATTTTCTCTTCCCAATGACTGGGAAAAGGCAAGAGTTTAGAATAACAGTACAATTTGAAGTTCAAAAAGATAACTTTGACCTTCAACTAATAAGCTACCAGCTTACTGCAGTAACACAAAATGTCTTATTTCTTAGAAAAACAAGAACTTCATTTAGAAGATCAACAGCAGCCTCCCCCTCCCCCTCCCCTCAAAAGTGCTTTTCTGAACTCCTTGAAGAGTATTGATCTAACAAAAAGAGAGCATGCGATAAGTCTGGGTATTGAGAACGGCATGAGGGTACTGAATGCAGCAGCAAATTAGACGACAGAAAGGAACTGAAATACCTCTATGTTTGGGGAACTAACAGGATCCATATTTACATTCTCTCTCCAGATTAAGTAGTTCTCATTACAGATACTTAGTTTTTCCCCTGGTAACCAGCATAGGAGAAATCACTTTACTTGAAAAACAAGCAAACAAAAGTCCTTCAAGTAAGACAGGTTTTGCATTGAAGTGGAACAGGTCATCTCCACCATCAGCATGGAAAACTTGACCTGGCTCCTCCAAAGACCCTACAACAGGGGAGCAAGGTTTTAGCATGCATGTATATGATTAATTCCTCAAACGCACTGCTTACATCTGAAGAACGTAAGAATTGACTGGATAGTTTTTCTGACGAGGAGAATCATCCAGCTCAGGGAAAACTGAAGATAACAGCAGCTTCTGGCTACATCTGCTCTTACAGAAGAGAGGCTCTCTTTCCTGATAGGGAAAGAAAAAGTGGTCTCTTAAAACTGAGAGTTAAAGGACATGCCAAATCAGTAGAATCATACAGGATTTCTATGGAGTTCAGAAGGTTTTCTAAGTAACACAACCCTTATCCCAAAGGAAATAATGGAAGTGACCACAGTCAGTAGCACAGAGATCTTACACTTGGGATTCTAATCACAGAGCATAAACCGAGGCTCACAAGGAATCCAGGACATAGCTGTCACTTCGGGGTGAAGGGCTCCTCCGTTGTTTATTTCTAAACACAACAAAAATCCTGGGCAATTCCTTTAACTAACATTGTTTCACTCCTTTCCGCCCCTGAAATAGTGCTTCAGTTTTATTCTACCGGACTTTCTTAGGGGAGAATATCAGCTACAAGCCCTAGGTATGGCATACGGAAATGTGGTGAATGATTATAGTGGATCACCAGATCAGAAGCAAAATAAACGCCACTACGCTCATTTCTGCTGAGAAACAGCAAAGTATCACAGAAACTTTAGGAGGAAGAAACGTGGAGGCTAGAATATTATGTGGTCTGGAAGAAAGTTTTTTGTGAAGAGAGAAGAAAAAGCTATAGGTCTGCTCAGTTATGTGGCTAAAACACATAACATTGGAATGTTTTTCATCCCAACAGAAGCATCCTGCACAAAACCCAGCATAAACCACCTCAGCAAAGAGTGGAAAAGATGGGGAAAGCTGGCCATTCCAGGAGGATAACTGGATGACATCTTCAATGAAAACTGATGGAAATACGATTTCAATTTAGGAAATTTTAGCTTATCTCTGAGTAGCTGGGCCAAATAAGAATATCAATTTTTTTTCTAAAATTGTCCCTTGAAGAAGACTTGGCCATGAATAAACCACAATAACACGAATGAAGAACAGAGGTCAGGAAAAAAATGGTTGAAAAATATAGACAGAAACTATCCTGAACAGCTGAGTCAGACACGCAAACACACACATGGCATCGGCAGGCCACCTAAACAGACGACTAAAACCAAACTGCATGTATCAGAAACTGAACAGGTAATACGACTTTTATTAAGACAAGATTTTCTTCCATCAGGGTTGCTTCTGTTACATTTCAAATGCATTTGTATATTTCTTTAAGACACATTTTTGGATTTCACAATACTAGTCAAGCTTTGTAACAGATCAAACATCAAAGCTCACAAATGTTCAGCTCTGCTCAAAAATACTCATTATTTTTAGTGACACGGGTATTATGCTTACATCTTCCTTATAACAGCAAATGAAAAAAAAAAATCATCAATATTCTGTCACCATTATTCAATCGTTTTGTTTTAGAACTGCATATATAAACTGAAATGTTTACTTAGAGGTACAATCTGAAAATGCTTTATTTTTAATCCCTGACGCGATGACAACACAAATGTTTTGGGGTGCTGGAGCGGGGCCAGAGAAGGGCAATGGAGCTGGTGCAGGGCCTGGAGCCCAAGTGTGATGGGGAAGGGGTGAGGGACCTGGGGGCTTCAGTCTGGAGAAGAGAAGGCTCAGGGGGGACCTGACCGCTGCCTACAAGTGCCTGACAGGAGGATGGAGCCAGGAGGGGCTGGGCTCTGCTCCCAAGGAACAAGGGATGGGGCAAGAGGAAACGGCCTCAAGCTGCACCAGGGCAGGTTTAGATGGAGCTGAGGAACAATTCCTGCCCCAAAGGGTGCTCAGGCATTGAAACAGGCTGCCCAGGGCAGGGCTGCAGTCGCCAGCCCTGCAAGTGCTCACAGAGCGTGGAGAAGAGGCCTCAGTGCCATGGGTTGGGGGTGGCCTTGGCAGTGCTGGGGTAAGGGTTGGACTGGATGAGCTTAAAGGGCTTTTCCAACCTGGTTGGTTCTATGACACCCATCCCTCAGTGGTGCTGGGCTTGTGTGGTGCTGCAGGTATGCTGAAGAGGTTCTGGGAACTCTGCCTCTCTGTCCTGCTCACCTCTAGTGTGCCCTCATGAATGCAAGTCTCATCTGTTCCTCCCTGTAGATCTCCATGAGGTCATATTGTAGATGACAGATAACTCAGACAAATGTTCTTTTTGTGACTTGATGTGCTAGCAGTAGCTCTGTCCCTTCACTCAGGGGGGAGATACTGTCTTTAATAATGTGTTAGACTGGAGCATATCCCATTTAAAATCTGATAACCACTACGTGATGCAGGGCCACATGGGATTCCCATGGCAACAGCGCATCTGCAGTTCCCTTGAAGACAAGGTCTGACAAATAAATACTATCTAGCTGTGGTTGCCAAGGCTCAAAGCCTTTCCAGAGGGCACAAAGGAGACTTGTAAACAGCAAAGCTGAATCAGAATCACAGTCTCTGTCCTTCTGCTGCAAGAGCTTTGCTGCCAGGTGTAGCTTGGGCTCTCTTGCTGTGAGGAAGTGCTTGAGTGCCCACTGATTGAGGCCTGAAAGTAATCTGAATGTGTGATGGGGAGGAATAAAGGAGAAAGTATTTAGCAAGCTCTTCCCGTGCAGGAAGGGAAAACACCAGCTTCTGTAGTCTATAAAGCAAGAGCAGTGCTTTCCTTCATTCCATACTGGATATCGCCCCAGCCAAGACCGCACATTAATCCTGTGGGAAAGGCCCCTCCAGGGGCTTACTTCGGCTGCAGACAAGAATTGTCCCTGTGGATCTGGCTGTCCTGAGACCTTCCCAAAGAGCAGCATCCCCAGGGTGAGTCGTGGTTTTTGTCTTTGGCTTCAGGGCCTGGGGGTGTCGGGGTTTTACCTGCTGCAGAATGGGGAAACTCTTGGGAATCTCAGCCTGGGATTCGGCAGGCAACAGATTGTAACATTCCATGTAAAATCCAGGTAAAATTCCCTGATCACCCACAGGCAGGGGGAGGAGTGGTGGGATGAGTGTGAGGGGCATGGAAAAGTGGATGGAAATCTCCGATTTGCAGTGTTTTCTGCACTGGGGGGGGGGAATTGAAACAGTCCCGGCAGCTGCTTGGCTCTGCAAGGGGGCTCTGCTTTGGGTGCAAGCAGCACCCTGTCCTGCAGCACCCACTTCTGCAGGTGACATGGGGGGCAGGGGGGGAAGCAGCTCATTTGGGGTGGGAAAACAGGGAGAAAATCCCACAGATGTAATAGTAACAACAATCAGAACACAATGCAGGGCAGGGAGGCTGGGCGCTGCCTCTAAGGTGTGGATTCTGAGGTGTGTAGGAAGGGCTCAGCTGCAGCCATCTCAGTAACTTGGCCAAAAATCCCTTTAGAACTGTTCCCCTATAAATAAATGCTTCTGAACAGGATATTTTTGAGGTCCTGCCCGTTTCCCATGCCAGTGTTTGGGGTCCTGCTGCCTGCAGGGAGGGAGGGAACGCACCGGGTCTCATCTTGGGTAACGCTCCTGGGTCAGTTTGGATCAAATTGCCTCAGTGAAGGTGTCTGACGCGGCCAGGAGGAAAAACTACCCTGGGAGAGAGGAGAGGATCCTGACAGTGGGAAAACAGCCAGAGCAGGAGCGCTGGGCCACCGAGGAGCGCTTGGGGGCTGCTGAAGCATCTTTTGTCTGCACTGAGGTAAAGGAGAAGCAGCTCCTTCGCTGGGAGATGGGGCTGTGTGATGGGGGGGAGCTGAGCTGCGGCAAGCAGCAGCCGTTGGGGCAGCTGGGATGCAGGAGGGGGCAGCAGGGTGGGATGCAGAAGGCATCCACCTTGAGATGCCATCACCGTGGTGGTCCCCTGCCCGGGCTGGAGCACTGGGTGCCTGTTCCTTTGAGCGAGCGTTGCGCCCGTGGGTATCTTTTCTCCCTGCTCTGTCCATCATAGAACCCCAGGCTGGTTTGAGTTGGCAGGGACTTAAAGCTCATCCAGCTCCAACCCCCTGCATGGGCAGGGACACCTTCCCCTAGAGCAGCTTGCTCCAAGCCCCATCCAACCTGGCCTTGAACACTGCCAGGGATGGGGCATCAAATACCAAATCCGATGAGATGGAAGGAGGCTGGTGTTGCAACCCCCTCTTTCTCCAACCACCCCTGCAGTCCATCTCCTGCACCCCCAAGCTATTTACTGCCTCTTTGCACAGCAAGAGGCAAAGCCACGCTGCAGGGGCAAACCAAACCCCAACGGCCCATGGAGGCTCAAGCGCTGCCGTGTCTCCCCTCCACTGCTGTCCCAGGCTCTCTGCCACCCGTGCTCTCCTCCAGCTCCCCTCTGGCATCGCTGAGCGGATGCTGCTGATCATGCCAAGGGGTTGAACTGACACCGGCCCCGGGTCTTGTGCTTGAGCTGCATCCACAGCCAGCACTGAGCGTAGCAGCAAGGTTTGCTGCGCAGCGGAGCACACAGCAGGGCTGCAAGGAGAGTTTGTCCACCTTTGGGTTGCTGCAAAGGGAAAAGAGTCGGGGCTTCGTTTCTCTTTAAGCATTCATTTGGAGCAAAAAGAAAAAAAAAGAAAAAAGAGGTTTTGGTGCGCTCCAAGGGGGTTTCTCTCTTGTGCTGCTGCAGGAGGCGAGAGGAAGAGGAGCCGGAGCATCCCCCAGTGGGCGCACCATGCCGCTCTCCCGCCGCACCGGCCAGATGCCCGAAGCCACTTGGACGCTGGGCTTCAGGGAGATGACGGAGCCCTGGAAAGGCACCGTGGGCTGCCTCGGGTGGCCGTGTTCTTCGCCATGACCATCGGCATCATCTCGTGGCAGGCGCTGGAGCAGCCGCCGGAGGAGTGGGTGCTGCGGGGCCGGTGGGGGGGGCTGCTCTGGGAGCGCCGGAGCGGGGCCCTGCTGCTGCGGGCGCTGCCGGCGGGGCGTGCGGTGGCCGCGGTGGCGGTGGGGGGGGTGCCTGCCGCCGAGCCCCCGCCGCCCCGTGACCGCTGCTGGCACGACGGTGCCCAGTTCTGCCACGCGTGGGAGGAGGATGCGGAGCTCCGGCTGTCCCTCGAGCCCGCGCCAGCCCCCAGCACCGAGCGCTACAGCGTCCGCTGGACCCCGCTGCGCCCCGACGTCATGCTGAAGGTAACGGGGACCCTGGAGACCTCAGAGCAGCTCCCAGGGTCTGAAGGGGGCTACAAGGATGCTGGAGAGGGGCTCTTCATCAGGGACTGCAGCCACAGGACAGGGGGTGATGGGTTCAGACTGAAACAGGGGAAGTTCAGGTGAGACATAATGGAGTTCTTCCCTGTGAGGGTGCTGCGGTGCTGGCACAGGGTGCCCAGAGAAGTGGTAAATGCCCCATCCCTGGCAGCGTTCAAGGCCAAGTTGGACACAGGGGCTTGTGTGACAGGGTCTAGTGTGAGGTGTCCCTGCCCACGGCAGGGGGTTGGAACTGAATGATCTTAAGACCCTTTCCAACCCAAAACATTCTGTCATTCTGTGACCCCGTGTGCTGCTCTGAACTGTGGCCTTTGGGGTAAAATGAGCCCAAATGCAGAGGCCCTGCCCCCAAACACCCCACATCCCACCACGGTTGTGGGTCACACCATGGCTGGGGCTCCCCATCTTCCAACCCTGGATGATTCTGGGTGGGGAAAGCCTTCTGGAAGCCTCGTGCCTTGGTGCTGAGCTCCCAAACCACCAAGGAGCCGCTGCCTCCCAGGGCTGTGTTGGTAACCCCAGGGTGGGAGCTCCGTGTTTATTAAGGCTGAATAAACACCACTGCGGATCAGAATGCTGGCGGGGGGCACGAGGAGCGCGGGGAGGTCTCCTCCAACCACAGCACAACAGGGCTGCTGCACGTATTCACGGGACTCCTTCTCTTCTTGTCTCCTTCCCGGTTTGCTCACCCAGTTAAATAAAAGCAGATGCCAAAAGCGAGCCTTAGGGAGGGGAAGGAAAAGCCCCATTGCACCGAGGTGCCCTCAGGAGCAGTGAGGGAGCGGAGGGGATCCTGTGGGGATGGGGCATTTTGTGCCTTTAGCTGTTGATGCTGTTTTGAGCTGTGGGAGGTGTTGCCTGAACGCAGCTGCTGTGGTGGGGCTGGGTTTTCTTTGCTGCCATCACTTCGGGGTGCTGGAGAGGACGAGCAAGGGAGAACAGGGCTTTTTCCCACTCGTTATGAAAACCAACCCCCAGACCACTGGAAAACACGGCACAGTGAAGCAGAAGGGTTAAGAAGGGCCCTTTCCCCCTCCCTTTCCCAGCCTGGGTAACCTGCTCCGCTGACACCCGGCACTGCTGTCCCGAGCCTCCCGGCTTTCCACTTTAATAATTCACATCTCCTCTCCTCACCCCTTGATGAGATTCAACCTCCCGCTGCCCCCATGGCAGAGATGAGCTCGGGGGCTCCAGGCTGGGGTCAATGAGCATGGGTTGTGTTGAGCTGGGTCCTTCTCTGCCCGCCCCAGTCCCCCCTCTGCATTCCCAAATCCCCATGGGAAGTCATGCGGGATGCTGAGTCCTGCTGATCCCGGCTTTGGCAGAAAGAGGGCACTTTCGGAGGCTTTGAAGTGAAAACTGGTGGTTTCTGAAAGGAGACGGGTTGAGGATAGGGATGTCACTGGGACCGGGAGCTCTTGGGGATGGCTTGTTGCTCTGTCCTGTCAGCCCTATGGGAAGTGCTCCAAATACCCCTACTGATGTAGTCTTATTGAGGGAATACACTCATTATTAGTGCCATTACATTCCCATAATACCAGGGAAATGCTTCTTGTCACCAGCCCACAGGGAAGAGGGACGCTTTGCCTTGGGAGAGAGCAGAAAACCCACAAGGTACCCCAGGGACACTGCGGTGCTGCAGAGGTGAATGGCAGAGTTGGAACTAGATGAGCTTTAAGGTTCCTCCCATCCCAACCCATGCTGTGATTCCATGAATTTCAGTGTTAGTTTTGTACCTGGAAGCACAGCTCTTGTGGAAGAAAATCTTCACCCCAGGTGTGCTCTACCACGAGCACCCACTGCTTTTTGGATGAAACCCCTAAATCTCATGGACATGGGATTTTTCTTCCCGGGAAAAGCCCCATCCCACGACCGCTCTGACAGCACTGGAATAACTCAAATGCCTCTCAATTGCCTCTCAAATTGCCTCTCAAATGCAACTATTCCCATGTTCATCCTCACTCCCCAATGACTCTTGGCTGCAGGATTGCTTCTCCATGGCCAAAATCTCCTGGTACGGAGGGGTGAGCCTCCGTGCCCAGCGCTGGCCGCTCAATGGAGCCCAAAGCCAGGCGCAGCCTTTTGTCAGTGGAGGCTTCAGCAAGAATCCCACGGGATATGGGCCTGTTCTGGAGAGGTACTTCTTGGGCTGCACAGGTAACTGCTTCCTTCCCCATCCAGCTTCCTGTTCCTTCAATCCCTGTGTTTCTCCATCCTCTCCTCATCTATAAAGCAACTGGTTTAGCAGCAGGGTTGATGCCTTGGAGGTGAAGCTATCCTTCTAATGCAGTCCCAACTGGCAGCGGGACACAGTGGATGGATCCCACTTTGCCTCATCCCTATGGAAAAGGCTATGATACCAAACCTCAGTGCCTGAGAGGATGGGGTTGGCTCAGCTCGCCCCAAGGAAATCCCTGCTCTTGGTCTGTCTTCGTTTTTAGGATCTGTTTAAGCAGAGATCTGTGTCCATTGCCAGCTCCTCCAGCACCACTTGAATGGCTTCATCCTGAGCTCCCAGGTCCCTGACACTGCTCTGGGATGCTGGATGAGAGCTTAGGGGCTGTTGTCATTTTTGGGTGGATATTTGGATTATTCTGCAGCACTCCAGACTTCAGCCATTGCCCCTAATTAATCAAATGATCTGCGACTGCCCTGCAGTGATGAAGCTGAAGCTGCTGCCTAAGCTGAATGCAGAGCAAAAAGGCAGGAAATGGAGTAAATCCCCCTCGAAAGGCGTTTTGGTTTAAAGGGAATAGCGAAAGCAGAGAGCAGGGCTTTGCCTGCGTGGCTGGGATCAGTCCAGGAGGTCCTGGTACCAGTTAGGCTCTGCCCTGTACATCCCTATCCCTGTGACCACCAGTGCTGAGGACCGAGGCCGGGCAGGCACGCGCTGAGACACCGCCTTGCTCTGCTCTCCCCCAAGGCGTGACGGTGACGGTGCCTCCCGACGAGCCCGTGCTCCTCTCGCTGGAGAGCAACCGGCATTTCTGCCTCCTGGGGTAAGGCATTCCCACGGGCAGGGACCCCTTCCACTGGAGCAGCTTGCTCCAAGCCCCTGTGTCCAAGCTGGCCTTGAGCACTGCCAGGGAAGGGGCAGCCACAGCTCCTCTGAGCACCCTGTGCCAGTGCCTCAGCACCCTCACAGGGAAGAGCTTCTGCCTAAGAGCTCATCTCACTCTCCCCTCTGGCAGGTTCAAGCCATTCCCCTTGGCCTGTCCCTACAGGCCCTTGTCCCAAGCCCCTCTCCAGCTTTCCTGCAGCCCCTTTAGGCACTGGAGCTGCTCTGAGGTCTCCCCTTCAGGAGCCTTCTCTTCTCCAGGCTGACCCAGCCCAGCTCTCTCAGCCTGGCTCCAGAGCAGAGCTGCTCCAGCCCTCGCAGCATCTCCGTGGCCTCCTCTGGCCTCGCTCCAACAGCTCCACGTCTCTCTTGTGCCGTTGCCCCAGGGCTGGACTCTGATCCCTATGTGTAAATTGCCAGCGCACCCATTCTGTGGGCTGGGGGCTGAGCCATGCGGATGCTCACACCTACAGCTGATGCTTGGTGGCTTTGCCACTCTGACAAAACCCCTTCTACTGCCTGTCCCTCCCAGCAGGACCATGCACTCTCAGAGCAGAGGAAGAGGCAGGACCCGAGCCATGCATGGGACCCTTTTGTGCTGGCCCCGCTGCAGCTCGCTGTGACACTGTCCCCATACACCAGCATCTCCTTCCCACTGTTCCTGCGCACGCTGTGGGACGGACACGCAGGGACCTACTGGCTGTGCCTGCAGCCCCACGTCGGGGGCAGCCCAGTACGAGACCCTCCTCCAGCTCCGAGCCTGCTCCTCAACCCGAGCCTGCTTTAAACCTGAATAAACACCCTCACTAGGGCGACAACCTGATCCTCCTGAGCTGGGGACCAGCCCGGCGCTGCAGATCGATGCCCGGGGGAGCGACTTCTCTGTTTCTTAAGGAAGCAGCTTTCAAATTCCCACTTCCAGAAGATATTTCTGAAAGTTGCTTGTGCTCAGAACATCCCAATTCCCCCTGGTTTTTGCAGTCATTCCAATGATCTGCCTCTTTTCCATCAACTCACGGGTGGTTTTGGGTTGGTTGACAAGGGGTTTACTCTTTCATGCATGGCACTGTGATGGTTCAGGTTGTGGTGGGGTGGGATGGGGACACAGCAGTCTTGCAGCCTGGGCTTGCAGGGTATTCTCTGGCTCGGCAGGAATCTTGTCTCCTGCAGATCCTGCTGCTGACCACACGGAAGGGGCAGCTTTGTGTCCGCCTCAACGTCACCAGCGAGGCGGCACTGACCTGGTACCTGGCACGTGCCCGGCACCTGCGGCACGCACTGGGTGCTGCGTACCTGGTGTTTGAGGGTGCTGAGGGCAATGCCTTCCTGGAGCAAGCTGTGCCCCCTCCCACTGAGCTGGAGGGAGACCGGTACACCGGGGTGTTGGCAGAGGCATTGGCAACACTGGGAAACGCCACCGTCATCAGTGCCGGTGCCAGGTGGGTACCACCAAGATGATGCTTTGCCAGAGCTGAGGGATGTGGGAACTGCTTGGGAGATGCTGGAGGTGATGCTTTAAATGTGCCCTTGGGGTGCTCAGCACCCAGGGAAGCAGTGTGGAGGTGGTCTAGGGTAATGGGTAGAATTGTGGAATCAGCCAGGATGGAAAATACGTTGAAGACCATCAAGTCCAACCATTACCTCAGGACTGCCGAGACCACCACTAACTCACGTCACTGAGGGCCTCATCTACATGATAGAAAGGGGTTGCTCTTTTCTCTCTCTCTTTTGGAGCACATTAACATTGTTTTTAATGTCTTAGAGGATAAAAATGTTTAACTGCATTGATGCCCGATGCAATAAAGATGCATCTTGTCACCTATGGCCATTCAAGCTCCAGGCTGCTGCCAATCCTGCAGAAGGGAGGGGTGAACCCTGCAGTCTTGGCCAAATCCCTGCATTGGAATTGCTTTGGTGTCAAACAACTGCAGTTCTCTGACTTCCCATGCTTGTGTAGCACATAACAGGGTTAATCTATTAATAAGCATTTGTAACACCCCTCGAGACCCTTTGGTTAGAGGCACTGAGAAGCATTACTTGTCTTTTTACCCGCTATGGTTATGCCTGGCAGATGCAAAAGGCTATCCGGCTGTTTCCAAGGTGGCTTATTTCCTGTTGGGGATGAGGCATTGATGGTAAATTGCATAAGAAGACAACTTCAGAATCATTCCTTTGCAAAGAACAAGCAACGTTTCACACGCTGAGGTGGTGAGAGGCTCTTACTTAGCCACAGGCCAAACCACAGGGGTGGGAACGGCCCCTTTCCTGAGCATCATCTACTCCATCCAGGATCGTATCTTTCCTGGGGCAGCTTCCATAGCAGAAGTGTTCTATAAACCACCACATCAGCCTTAACCTCCTAAGATGAAAGTGTCCCTGGAGACCTCTGGGGAGCCAGCGTGTATCTGAAGGGGGGCTATAGGGATGCTGGGGAGGGACTCTTCATTTGGGACTGTAGTGATAGGACAAGGGGGAACGGGTTAAAACTTAAACAGGAGAAGTTTAGATTGGATGTAAGGAGGAAATTCTTTCCTGTTAGGGTGGTGAAGCACTGGAATGGGTTGTCCAGGGAGGTTGTGAATGCTCCATCCCGGCCAGTGTTCAAGACCAGGTTGGACGAGGCCTTGGGTGACCTGGTTTAGTGTGAGGTGTCCCTGCCCATGGCAGGGGGGTTGGAACTGGATGATCCTAAGGTCCTTTCCAACCCCCTTCTATGATTCGATGTGGGAAGCCCCTCAGCTCCTTGTCTGGTCCTGTCCATGGAGGCACAGGATGGGGCCAGGGGAATCACCCAGGGGAGGATGATGAGGCTTGGTGAGGCAACCCAAGGCATGCCTGGAAATGTCAATGTACCCGTGACGGCTTCTGAGACGTACGAGAAGGCACCGCCTGACTACAGGAACCTCTTGCCAACTGTGATATTTATTTGTGGAGGAGTCAAGCTCTGGAACGGGCTCTTCAGAGGGGACGCGGAGGCTCCATCTTTGGACATCACCGAATCCCGACGGGATGCAGCCGGCTCCAAGCAGTGGCTTTTGAGCTCACACGGTCCCGCGCAGGTCCTGCCGGGACCACCTCCGGTTCCTGGAGGGGCCGCTCCGCTGCCGACGCTCTCCGCTCCTGGGGGGGACCGGAGCGTCGAGCGAGGTCTGCGGAGCCTGCTGCTCGCACCGGTCCCTCCTCCTCTGCCACCGGGCCTGGCTCCTGTGCCTGCCGAGCCTGCGCCTCGCCCCAGGTTGCCGCCGGCTTCTCCTCCTCCAGTCGCCAAGGACGGCGCGCTCGGGGGCAGACCACGTCCCGCGTTGCGGTCAATGCCCCAGGCCGTGCTCCGGAACCGCCTCCCGTTCCGCAGCGATCTCCAGCCCCGCCGCGACCGTCGGCGGTTGCTGCGGTGCCACCTCCGGGACCTGCTCCTGCTCCTGGCTGAGCACGGGCACGGGCTCGTCTGGAAGAGCCGACATTCCAGCGGCCGGAGGGGCACGGCCGCCTCCCGTCCGACCGGCGGCGCAAGGGTCTCCCCCTGCCCTCTTCATGGGCCTCATGGATGCGGCCGTCCCGCATGGTGAAGATGTGGTTAACGGAGCCCTGGCACCTCGGGCACACGGCTCTCCTGCGGGTCCACTCCTGCCCCGGAATGGGCCCTGCCTCGCTCCAGGCAGCGCGGTCACCTCCTGGGGCTTCCCTGCCTCGGGCTGGTGGTGCCCCCAGGGCAGGGCTTGCTCCGCATGGCTTTGGGTTGCAGGGAGGTGGCGGACGGGGAGCGGTTGGACAGGGGAATCTCTTCCCTGGCAACGGCAGGCGGGGGTCCTGGGCGGCGCCAATGGATGCGTCTGAGGAGCCGAGGGGCCAGGAACGCCCCAACAACGGAGTCTGCCTGGGCTCCTGCATCCACTGCTTCTGCTTGCCCTGCATCCAGGTGTGGGCCCGCAGGAAAGCCGTGTGCCCGTTGTGCTGGCTGCTCTTGCACCGGCTCCTACGCAAGCTGGGACCCTACAGCCACGAGGTGCACAATGTCCAGGGCATCTAGCGCTGGGGGAGATCCGCACCCCGCCGGGCAGGGAGGAGGCAGCTGTGTCCCGTGGGCCACTGGCACAGCAGAGCTTCCAGAAGAGTCCCTGCCCGTGGTCACACTGGGGCTGCAGCGAGGGGCCGGATCAGGACCTGGAGGCGATACCATGATGGGCAGCGATGGCCTGAGGGTGGCCGGGGATATGACACCTTGAGAAGCAGGAGACGGCACCAGAGCAGGGCTTGGGATGCTGATTACAATGAGGCCGGAATGGGGCATCCCAGGCTCTTTGAGGAGGAGAAACCAGCAGCAGCAGCCAGGCTGGGGCTCCGGGCAGCGGCATGCAACAGGGAGCTGATCCCAGCACAGGTTCCACAGGAGCAGGGGTCTAGTATGGCCAGGGAGGTTGTGAATGCTCCATCCCTGGCGGTGTTCAAGGCCAGGTTGGACAGAGCCTTGGGTGCCATGGTTTAGTGTGAGGTGTCCCTGCCCATGGCAGGGGGTTGGAATGGGATGATCTTAAGGTCCTTTCCAACCCAAACCATTCTATGATTCTATGGCAGGAACACTCATGGAGCCATGGCAGCAGACACTGGAGAGGGAGCAGAGACAGGGAGCGTCCCACGCCTTGGAGAGACCACGGAGAACATTGTCCAGGCGAGGCCATGGGGGGCCACATGGGGCACCCTGGCACCTCAGGGAGGTGGTGGGGGAGCTGGGGTCCTGATGAGTATTCCTTCCCCTATAGATTGGATTAAATGGATATCATAGAATCATAGAGTCATGGAATGATCTGTGTTGGAAGGGACTCTAAGATCATGTAGTTCTACCCCCTGCCACGGGCAGGGACCCCTTCCACTGGAGCAGCTTGCTCCAAGCCCCTGTGTCCGACCTGGCCTTGAACACTGCCAGGGATGGGGCAGCCACAGCTTCTCTGGGCACCCTGTGCCAGCTCCTCAGCACCCTCACAGGGAAGAGCTTCTGCCTTATCTCCAACCTGAACTTCCCGTTTCAGTTTAAACCCATCATCCCTCGTCCTATTGCTACAGTCCCCAAAGAAGAGTCCCTCTCTGGCATCCATATACTTCCTTCTACAACACTCTCCCTACATTTACAGCTGTGGAAAGGACATGAAGGTGTTCTGCTGACAGGCAGGTACTCTGCAGAACAGTCACACACCAGCCATACAACATGCACAGCTGATTATACAAGCACACTAAAGCAAACAAGCAACTCACAAATCAGGTCTATATCTGTATATATAGAGTAAATAAGCACAATAAAGCAAATCAGATACATGCATCCGGCAAATCATTACTGCATAGAGAGAACAGAGATTAAGAAGAAAGACATCACCAGTGACCACCAAATCATCATCCAGGCCCACACTTCCATTGGGAAGCCCTGTTGCAGCTGATGCTCAGAGAACTGGGAAGATTCCTACGCAGTGCATCCACCCATAGGTGAGGTTTTGGATTTAGCTGCAAGAGGCTCCTGCTGTTATACCCTTAGAAACACAACGGGCTTTATGGCAGCTCTGCCAGTGTTCACTCGTGTGCCCATGCAGTTTCTCATGGTCTCACTGCTGTCCATGCTGAGAGCACTGGGCAGGTGTGAATGGTCAGTGTGAAGGTCACAGAACAGCAGCACCCTCCTGTTTTCCTGCCTCTTTCCAACCAATAGTCACAATGCACATAAATATTACCGAATACACTCTGTCAAACCCATACTGTTACGTTTCCCCCTGTTCCCATCCATCACCAGCTGTCTGAAAGCCATCAGTCAGCAAGGATGAGCACTTTCCCCAGAGCATCCTCGTTCGGGATGGCTCGGAAGGGACCGCAGTGGGGCTCACAGCACCAGCGACCTGCCCCCAGGACACGCTGCCCGGGGGACACCCGCCCCTCCCCGAGGCCAGCGCATCGCTAGGCCCCGCTTCGGAGCTCCCGTTCCCTTCGCACCGCCGCAGCCCAGACAACACCGCGCTCCGCCTGCCCTGCGCCCCGCCCGCCCCTCCTGCCCTGTCCCTCGCCCGCCCCTCCTCGCTGGCAGCGGCCGTCAGGAAACTACATCCCCAGCAAGCACCGCGGCGGCGGAAGCGGGGGCGCGGTGCATTCTGGTCTATGTAGTCGCGGTGCCGCCGCTGCAGCGGGTGCTGTGGTAGTGGAGGTTGCGTTTCCCCGCGGGCGGGGCGGGCCCAGCCCGGCAGCAGGCGGAGAGCGCCGAGATGGCGGTCGGTAAGGACCTGCTGCAGCTGGACCTGTATGGACTGCTCGGGGTCGGCGAGAAGGCATCGGAGAAGGAGGTCAGGGCAGCGGCCGGGAGCCGCCAAGGGGAGTCTCGGGCCGGGGTCTCCTTTCGGTGCCCCTCAGTCCGGAGCCGGGGCTTCCTTTCGGTGCCCTCAGCCCGGAGCCGGGGCTGTGCTCAGCGGGGAAGCCGGGTTTAGTGGCGGTGGCTTTGCTGCGCTCAGTTTACCCTCCCGTTTATCCCATCTCAGTCCCGTGGAGCGAGGCCTGGCTTCGGAGGAGGAAGCTATCGGTTGAGGAGAGCTGCAGAGCTGGGCTCGGGCTGTGTTTGACTGCTCATGTGCGCCCGGGAGGGAAGCTCCCGGGTTGACCCCGGTGCCGGTTGTTAGAGGCTGCTCTGGGTATTGCCGGTTCCCGTAATCCATGTTGTTGGCTTTGTAGGTTTGGATTTTCCCCTTGATTTACCGATTAAAGGGAAACCCAGTGTTATAGAAACCTAATATCGCCAATCTGTTTTAATTGGTTATTATAATTACTATCGAGAGGCAATAAGCAGGCAGCGCTGGGTGAGCCGGGCAGTCTCCACTCCGCCCGAGGGGAGCTTCTGGGGATAGTCTCTTACACTTTTTGGTCTTGGTGGTCTTGGGTTTCAGGCAATCCTGTTGTCTTCTTTCCCCAGCTTCTTGAGTTTCAGCCAATCCTGTTGTCTTCTTTTCTCGGGCTTCTCCACCCCTTGCTGGGGTCTTGTCTCCGGGTGAAGAAATATCTTAGAAAGGTTACTGAACGTCTTGGTAATGCATTAACAGGAAGATGTCTATCACAAGTCTGACCGCCATCCTAGCCCACATAAATTCCACTCCTTATGCGTTTATTTGTTCAGCACACAGATTTCACAACGTTCTGTAACAGGGCATATCCCTAAGTTACCTGCCCCCCCCCCCCCCCCCCCCCCCTTTTCTAGGAACATTTAAACAATGAACAAAACATTTCTTTGCACAATATTGCGGTTGACCCAGGGGACTTATTCCCTTGTTTCTTCTTCCTCCTCACTGTGGTATTGACAGGGACACTTATCATACCCTTTGCACATAGCACAATGATCACAAGGCATTCCATCTCCACACAAAGTGCAATGATCGCTAGGACCCCCGAGTTGCTGACACAAATCACTCTGATGTAACTCTCCCTCTCTTGCTGTTGGGTTGCAGAGGCTTGGCATGGGATGGGGACTGCATTTTGGCAGGTGCTGTGGATGTGCAGGTGAGATGCAATCTTTCCAAAAAGCTCTCTCAACAGAAGAGAGTGGCACTAAGAGAGCAGAAGTAGCATTCTTTCAGCTCTACAGAAGGAGCTGGATGCTATAAAATGTCATTAAACTGTTTCTGTGTTGTATGGAGTACTAACGTGTTCCAAACCATCTGGATTTTTTTCAATGTAATTGTGAAAACCATTTTCTTGTAATAATGCAGTGAAGCTTTTGCACAAGGAAATGATGTTCCTCTTTGCCACTGGCAGAGCCTTTGCCAGTGTCTGGTGGCAGCCTGGGGCTGGATCTGTGCTCCCTGTGTAGGGGTCAGTCTGACCCAGCTCAGTTGGGCTAGTACCTGTGACCCATCAGCAGTGGCCAAACAAGGATGGGTTGGTAGGTTTTAAAGGAAGAGAACCATTATGTCTCATCTGCTGTGAACAAACATGCAGGAGAAGCCTAGGCGTGAAGCACAAGGCTTTGCTGGCAAAGCAGTTGGTGTGGTTGTGTGCATGGAACTGGGCTGTGTCACCCTTCAGAGGGTGAAGTGCCGAATTCCTCCATACTTTCTGGCCTATGATTTTGGCAAGTGGGGCTTTGGGTGGCTGCTTAAATCACATTTACCTGGATTTTAGTTGTGGTTACAGTAGCACAGAAGAGAGGAGTAAAAGTGTGACTATATGGCCCAGTTTTGAACTCTAAGGGAGTGACTTTTAGGCGGAGACAGGCACATTGTTAGTTTTCTTTTGTTTCCTTTGGGAATCAGTCTTTATGGTGTTGGCAGAACTGTGCAGCAGATGGAGTTGTGGTTTAATGAGCTGCTGTAAAGCTTTCCCTCCAGCCCAGCAGGGATGTTCTAGCTAGGAGAAGCAACCTTCAAGCCCTCTGGAGCCCTGCAGATGTATTTTTAGAGTTGTGATGTGGGAATTGTTTTATCCATGAGGATTCTGGCTGATGTTGAACTACAGGAAAATGGGATGTTGGTAGGATCATTTAGCCACTTGTATTTCACAGATGTGCAGTACCCTCGCAGACTGAGGTGGTTGCATAGCAGCCCAAGTCTTCCCTTATTACATGTCTGCATGAATTTGGGTTTTCAAATGCTGTTGTATATGTCAAAAACCCTCAGCACTGACTTTTCAAAAGAAAGAAAGTGCAAGATTCCCCCTGTGGAGGCTGAGCTGCAGGTCTGCTTGAATAGCATCCTTCCTTTGGCTGGCAGCTAGTACCTGCTGCCTCAGCATAACGTGAGGGACCTTCTGTTACTCTGCCACGTGGGGATGGATGTGTGGATGGAGACTTCCTTCCAGCTGGTTATGGCATAGTCACAGAGGTTTCTGTTCCAGGAGTAAAAGCCTGGCTTCTGAGAGAGCTTCTCAGGGGCCTTCCCCATTTCAGGGACACTTGCTGAAAATACATGCCATGAGATTTGCTCTTGATCAGGACGCTTCCTCTGGCAGTGCTGAGGGGTAAGGGATTGCCAAGATCGCCATCTCTCAGCTGTCACGCTTCAACCGTTGTCTGCTTTTTGCTTCAGGCTTTTGTGCTTAACTGGAGGGGGTCTGGGGCTTGTGTTTCTGTTGACACTAGCAGCTACTTCTAAGGAGGTTTTCTTGCTGTTGGGGTGTTTGCTGATTCACAGATTACTCAATCCAAGGTTTCAGTATTCATCTTTGTGCTCACTTGCAAATGCTTAAAGCTATTCTCCCTGTGACTGAGAGCAGTGAGAGTATCCCATGCTGTGTAAGACTGGCAGGGCCTTTCACCTGTGGGCTGAGCAAACTGCAGTGCTGTCAGCATCTCTTCAGCTGGGTTGTGGCAGCCAGAGCTTTGTACCTGGAGCAGGAAGATGCCCACGTGCATTAGCAGGGTTCTCCTCTTCTGTTGGGTTCAGGAGTAGCTGCGTGGAAGTCTGCTCCCTGTCCCAGTTTCTCCCCGTATGTTTTAGTCCTGTGGAAGGCTGTTTTGCAAGGAGCCAAGTGCTGTTCCTGTGGGCAGCCTGAGGTCTGATCCAGTTTTCTGAACCCCCCAGGTGGTTCTTGCCTGAACTAAGGGACAAGTTGTCAGCTTTTCTAGCAGTCCTCTTGCTACTGCAGTATTGCTTCCAGAGCTCCGTGGGTACCAACTTCAGCTCTTCATTCGTGTAATCCATGAACTTTAATAGTCCATTTAACAGCTCCACTGGAAATGTTGTAGTGGTGTTCATTGCTGCCAGGCAGGCTTTCTGTCTGACAGCCTTGCCAAAGTTTTCCCTCAGCGCTGGTTCTGTTAGTCCTGGCTCCAGCCCTTGATTATTGTTTTCTTACAGTTTGTGCCTTTGTCCTGGGTTCAGCAGTAGCAGTCATTTTTCTCTTTCTTGGTAGCTGGTGCAGTGCAGTGTTTGTAGCCTGGAGCAGGAAGATGCTTTGTGAGCCACGTGCACTGCCAGGGTTCTCCATACCACAGCACGTTGCGTTGTGTGGAAGGGCTGGGAGACTGCAGGAGGAGGTATGCTGCTTGGTCGGGCTTGGGGGGTGGAGTCTGCTCCCTGTTATCGGTTGGCTGGTGGTGAGGTCTCTTCCCTTGTTATTCCCTTTATCATTATTATCATTGTTTAGTGATTTGTGTTACACTGCAGATCTCAGGCTGTTTTGCAAGGAGCCAAGTGCTGTTCCTGACTGGGCAGCCTTTTTGAGGTCTAATCCACTGTTTTCTTGTCAACAATGCCTCAGGTGGTTCTTTGATCCTGTGGTGTCAGTGACAGATGTCTCAGAGCTTTATGGCAGTGGTTTGAAATACGGGCGGGCTCCAGCAGCAGGGCCAAGACGTGGCCGTGGACTGTCAGCTTTTCTTCTGTCCTCTTGCCCCTGCAGTACTGCTTCCAGAGCTCCGGTGGAGGAGGTCGAGGAGCAGAAGGAAGCTGGCAGAGGAGCCGAGCCCAGCCCTGTGAACATCCCCCCGGAAGCTGAGCTCTTCATTGGTGTAATCCATGAACTTTAAGAGGCCTTTGGATGGATGGGGCCACAAGGTGGGAGGTTAAGTAGGGAAGATGTTCAGGCAGAACTGGGATATTCTGGGTGTCATTTTCCTTCTGGGAGTAGAAACTTCTCGGGAAGGTGATTTTTCAGCCAAGGCACATGAGTGTATCGAGCCGTGTGGCTAAAAATGATCAATTCAGTTAACTTAGGGAATACTATTTTGCATGCTGTTTAGGTCTTCTATTTCTTTTATTTCTTTTTTTTCTTTTTTTGCACCTCTGCAATATTATTTTGAAGAGTATTTGGTGTAATAAAATGGAAACCACATGGATATAATGGGCACCTTGGCATCCTGGAGAGAGCACATCAGAGGGGAGAAGTGGCAGTTGTATGTCCTGTGGGTCATATTTGGATGTGGCGGAGGATGAGTTTGGCAGGTATATTTGTGGGAAATCTTTTGAAATGCCTGAAGTGTGATTTGTCAGAGGGGCAGCAACAGCTCTGCCTTGGCATAGAATCACAGAGTGGTTTGGGTAGGAAGGGACCTTAAAGCCCTCCAGTTCCAACCCCCTGCCACAGGCAGGGACACCTTCCACTAGAGCAGGGTGCTCCAAGCCCCTGTGTCCAACCTGGCCTTGAACACTGCCAGGGATGGGGCAGGCACAGCTTGTCTGGGCACCCTGTGCCAGCGCCTCAGCACCCTCGCAGGGAAGAACTTGTGCCTAAGAGCTCATCTCAGTCTCCCCCCTGGCAGGTTAAAGCCATTCCCTGTCCTGTTCCTGCAGGCCGTTAGCCAAAGCCCCTCTCCAGGTTTCCTGTAGCCCCTTTAGGCACTGGAGCTGCTCTAAGGTCTCCCCTTGAGGAGCCTTCTCTTGTGCAGGTGGAACCAGCCCAGCTCTCTCAGCCTGGCTCCAGAGCAGAGCTGCTCCAGCCCTCGCATCATCTCCATTTCCTCCTCTGGACTCGCTCCAGCAGCTCCACGTCCCTCTTGTGCTGTTGCCCCAGAGCTGGATCAGGACTGCAGGGGGGTCTCCCCAGAACACAGCAGAGGGGGAGAATCCCCTCCCTGAGCTGCTGCTCATGCTCTGAGGTTGCAGCCCAGCACAGGGAGGGGATCTGGGCTCAAGCGCCCACTGAAGCAAGGTCATGGGGAGCTTCTCATAGACAACACCCCCAAGTGCTTCTTCTCAGGGCTACTTTCAGTCCGTTCTCTCTCAGCCTGTACTTGTGTGTGGAATTGCCCCAACCCGCGTGCAAACCCTGCCCTTGGCCTTGCTGAACTTCATAAGGTTCCCACAGAATGCTGAGGTCCTTGCCTGTGTCTGTGCCCTGTGTCAGACATCATCTGCTCTTGGCCTGTCAAAAATGGGCTTCTGCGTTCCCATGCACTATGTGCTGCTGCCGCTGCTGCCTGTTGCTCTGCCTGTGTGGCAGTGAAAGGGAAGAGGTGGGTTTTTTGCCTTTACCGGCAGACCAGAGGATGACTCTTGAGTTTTTTGGTGGTGTGGTATTTCTAGGGCCTGAAAAGCTGGCTCTTATCACTGCTTGCTTGATTTGTTATGGAAAGACTGTAATTTGTCTTGGATTTACTGCAGGACTTTCTGCTAAATCCCCAGGACTTGAGAAGTTTGCTCTGTGCCAAGTTAATTTGCTCTCACCACTCAAACCCTCAGTAATAGATATGAAAGGTTTATTAAGCAAATAAGTAAATCTCCCAGGGTGTGAATTCTGTTTCCCACAAGAAATACCTGAAGGCAGTCACTTGCCAAACTGAACAAGTGAGGTGCTGCAGCTCAGAGAAAAACAACTGATTCTTTTCCTTCCAGGCTTTCCGTTGGGGCTGGGGAGGGGAATTTTCCCTGTGAGGAAAAATGAGTATCGAAAAGTGTTTCTGCCTTGTCCGAAAGGCAATTTTCCTTGTTCTTCCGTTCAGACGCTTTCCTCAGACACTGCTGTAAGAGGCACAACAGGCAAACCCTTGATGTTCAGACAGACCTTTCCTGTATCGGAAGGCTGTATTGGGCAGGATGTTTCTTTTGTACTCAGTCAATCCCTGCCTTTTTAATACTCTGATGGCAGGGGGTTGGAACCAGATGTGGCGCTCTTTAAGGTCCCTTCCAACAAAACCCATTGTATGAGATGATTCTGTGTGCTCCATAATGCAGCTTTGGTTCTTCTGGGAGAATTAACCTGGCCTGAGATTGTAGATCGGACAGGCCAGGATGTGTCCACTTCTAAATCCTGCATAGCATTTTGCTCTGAGTAGCTCACAAATCTGTGCTCAGATGGTGCCTTTCTTTTCCAATTGAATGGCTGGGCCTAGTTCTGGGTTAAATGGTAGCCTGTGGG
Organism: Pezoporus wallicus; assembly: GCF_028554395.1. Lineage (NCBI taxonomy): Eukaryota > Metazoa > Chordata > Aves > Psittaciformes > Psittacidae > Pezoporus > Pezoporus wallicus. The sequence goes on along the minus strand of NW_026641368.1, from coordinate 40,658 downwards.
AGGAGAAGCTCTTGATTTAATACCTCCTTCCTTGCTTCCTTCCTTATGTGTGGGCCAGTGCAAGCCTCCTGAGGTTGGGCAAGGGCAAGGTCCTGCACCTGGGTCAGCTCAGTCCCAGGCACAAACACAGGCTGGGTAGAATGGATGGAGCGGCCCTGAGAAGAAGCACTTGGGGGTGCTGGTCTATGAGAAGCTCCCCGTGACCCGGCTTCAGTGGGCGCTTGAGCCCAGAACCCCCCTATGTGCTGGATGGGTTTTGAGGTCCCTTCAACCCAAACCACTCTGTGATTCCATGGTTAATATTTTACTGCTGAAGCATCTTGCTGATAAATCACGTCTCAAGAAACGAGCTTTTAAACCCAACAAATGACAGGTACTTTATAGCGCTGCCTTTGAGGGAAGTTCTGCCATGTTATAGAAAGCAATGAAATCCTGCCTAAAAATTCAGAAGACTGAAAGGAAGTATTAGATGGAAACAGTTTGGACCATGTTGTGTTACTGGTCATTAGAAAACACCTTCCTGAACAGCCTCCCTGAAAGTGTGAGCCAGAGTTTTATTCAAGATGAGTGGGGAAGGTAATAACCTCTGTCCCTAAATGGTCTACTCTCCTACTTCCTTTTCAAGTGCTTACGAGGAACTGTTTTGCCCTTGAACCTCTGAGTCTCTTGGTTTGTGTTGTTTTGGTTTTTTGGTTGGTTGGATGGTTTTTCTCTTTCTTTTTTCTTCTGGGGCTCCTTTATTTCTGAAATTTTGCTCAGATCCACAAGAAATCTGTGGTTTCCTTCGTCACGGCCACAGTTGGTGGGTGGACTCAAACTGGAAGTGTTTGTATGAACTTCTTGATGTCTTTGGCATGAAGGAGGCTTGGATGGGCGATAGCCCATTTGTGAAAAGAAAAGGTGCTCAGTTGATTTTGGGTGGTTGTTTATTCATATCTCCTTTAATATTTCAAAACCAGCCATAAGGAGCTGACAGATTACAAGCTTTATGAAATATCAAAGTAATTATTTAGACTTTCATGCTTCTTTGTGCAGATGTGAAAGAATAAATACCCATAAAGTCTCAGAAGTGACAATTATCCTGGGCTGAGTCGTGGTAGCGATGTGGTTTTCTCCCCTGACCTGTCCCAGATAACTGGAACTATAGATGCTTGTCACTCCAGGCAATGTATTGTTCCCTCTGGTTTGTGCTCTGTGGAGAGATGAGGTTATTGTGCAGCCATGAAACTCTTGGGCTTCAAGCTTTGGGGTCCCACTCAACCTCACATGAGATTCAAACAGCTTGTTTCTTTTGGAATTTCACTACCGAACAACTGCAAAATCCAGAAGAATTAGTAAAACACTTAAATGAGGTGTGTGGTCATTCTGGCCATACCAGAGATGGACAAATCATGGCAACGTGCTGGGGCTTGGCCTATGCTTACAGGGCCTTGTTCAACACTATCCAGCACCTTCAAAAGGAAAAGAATGTCGGCGGATCTGAGGGCAAAGCAACAGTCGCTACTCAAACTTTGGCTGCAATGAACAGCACAGCTACCCCAGCGGCAAGTACAGCAGCTGCTCAAACTTCAACTGCAACAGACAGCGCGGTTACCCCAGCTCCAAGCACAGCAGCTACACCACCCCCAGCAACAAGTACAGTCGCTACTCAAACTTTGGCCTCAATGAACAGAGCAGCTACCCCAGTGGCAAGTACAGCAGCTGCTCAAACTTAAACTGCAACAGACAGCGCAGTTACCCCAGCTCCAAGCACAGCAGCTACACCACCCCCAGCAACAAGTACAGTCGCTACTCAAACCACAGTGATAATCACTGCAGCCAAACCAGAGGACCAATTCGTACCAATATCAGTTGCCCCTGTAAGCAAGAGAACAAGTAAAAAGGAGGCAAAAAGGGTGAAGCGAGATGAAGAACCAATGAATTCACCACCCGGTCCAGAATCTGATCAGGAGTCATCATCACATGACGAAGAAGAAGAAGAAGAGGTAACTTCTTGACCTCGGACCTCAACCGAGCTGCGGAATATGCGAAAAGATTTTACCCGTCAACCAGGGGAGCACATCATCACCTGGTTACTCCGATGCTGGGACAATGGGGCCGATGGTCACGAACTAGAAGGTACAGAAGCCAAGCAGCTGGGATCACTTGCTAGAGAAGGGGGAATTGACAAAGCAATTGCAAGAGAGAAAAAGTCCCTCAGCCTTTGGAGGCGGCTCTTGGCAGCGTTGAAAGAAAGGTTTCCGTACAAGGACGTTGTTACGAGTCGTTCGGCCAAGTGGACTACTATAGACAAAGGCATCCAGTCTCTGAGGGAATCGGCCATCGTAGAGATGCTCTATCACATCAAGCCGAATAACGGGGATACACCTATAGATCCAGATGAAGTTGAATGTACATGACCCATGTGGCGAAAACTTACACGGAATGCACCGTCATCATATGCCCATTCATTGGCAACAGTAACCTGGAATGACATAGTACCACTAACAGTGGATGAAATGGTTCATAAACTCCGAGAGTTCGAAGACAACCTCACCCCTTCCATCATCTCAGCTGTGAAAAAACTGTCCCAGGACCTCGAACAATTGAGGGACGATCTATCTGATTTATCCAGCTCCTCACGTGTACCAACACACGTCTCGGCTATTAACAAAAGGCGTCCTATTGTTCAAGAGAGGAGATACAGGAGGTATAGGCCACGGGGTACCCTATGGTTTTACCTGCTGGATCATGGAGAAGACATGACAAAGTGGGATGGAAAACCTACTTCAGCTTTGGAGGAACAGGTGAGTGAACTGAAGAGGGGAGCAAGGGCCAAGACTGATCGTCCCATGAGAGCTACGGCTTCAGTCTCCGGTGAGCAGTTTCCCAGATGGAATGGAAGAGCTGATTTTACTCCAGCTCCTGTGATAACGAAGAATAATCCCTCTCACCACGACTTAAGTGTCCAACGCTGTGACGACCATTAGAGGGGCTCTGCCTCCAGCCAGGTGGAGGTAGGGGACAATCGGATTTACTGGACTGTGTGCATCAGATGGCCTGGCACGTCAGTCCCACAGAAGTATAAGGCTCTAGTAGATACCGGTGCACAGTGTACCCTGATGCCATCAAGCTGTCAAGGGGTGGAATCCATCTGTATTTCTGGAGTAACAGGAGGATCCCAAGAGTTGACTGTGCTGGAGGCTGAAATCAGCCTGACTGGGAGGGAGTGGCAAAAGCACCCTATTGTGGCTGGTCCAGAGGCTCCATGCATCCTCGGCATAGACTACCTCAAGAGAGGGTACTGACCCAAAAGGGTACCGGTGGGCTTTTGGTATTGCTGCTTTGGAGACTGAGGAAATTGAGCAGCTGTCCACCTTGCCTGGTCTCTCAGAAGATCCCTCTGCTGTGGGGTTGTCCTGGGTTCAGCAGTAGCAGTCATGTTTCTCCTTCTTGGTAGCTGGTGCAGTGCAGTGTTTTGACTTTCGGCCTGGGAACAGAACTGATAGTGATGTTTTGGTTTGGCCAAGGACTTTGTGAGCCTCATGCTCTGCCAGGGAGGAGGGGAAGCCAGGAGGAAGCAGAGACAGGACACCTGACCCAAACTGACCAAAGAGGTATTCCATACCACAGCACGTCATGCCCAGGATGTAACTGGGAGTTAGCCGGAAGGGCTGGGAGTCTGCAGGGTTGGAGGAGGTATCGGTCGGTGCTTGGTTGGGCTGAGGGGGGCAAGTTATCGGTCGGCTGGTGGTGAGGTGTTGTATTCCCTTGTTATTTCCTTTATCATTATTATCATTAGTGGTAGCAGTAGTGATCTGTGTTATACCTTAGTTACTAAACTGTTCTTATCTCAACCCGTGGGAGTTGCATTCTTTTCGATTCTCCTCTCCGTCCCTCCGGGAGCAGGGGGAGGGCAAGAAAGGGGGGGAAGTGAGTGAACGAGTTGCCTGACTGGGTTTAAACCACGACAGTTCTTTTTGGCGCCCAACGTGGGGCACGAAGGGTTGAGATAACGACAGATCTGACTGGATTAATAGTCACTCGTCACAATGCTGATTTATTGGCTCTCAGAGTTGTTCTTGTTGATCTCACAGCTTCAGACCGTTGTAACTTACTTAGAGCCGGTATTTGCTGTGTTAGTGTTTATCAAGTGTGGGGCCTGGGCTAAGGTTCTTGTCTCACTGTGCTTTATGGCAATGGCTTGTAATACGGGTGGGCTCCAGCAGCAGGGCGGGACGGACGTGGCCGTGGACTTGTACCTGGCCGTCCGGCTGCTCTTCACCGTCCTGGCCCTCGCCCTACTCTCCATCTTCGTGAGGCTGCGGGGAGCTGAGGGGGAGCGGCCCCGGGAGCCGGCGGCAGCCGAACCGGCTCGGGAGAGCGGCCCCGGGGACCAAGCGGCGGCGGGAGCGGGGCCGGAGGTCGCGAGGGGACGGCTGCCGGTGGAGGAGGTCGGGGCGGTCGAGGAGAGCAAGGAGGCGGCTGCCGAGCAGCGGGAGAAGGCAGCGGAGGAGCCGAGCCCCGCGGAGGAGCCGAGCCCCGCGGAGGAGCCGAGCCCCGCGACGGCCGAGAGCATCCCCCGGAAGCCGCCCGCCGAGCCCCAGGAGGATGCAGGAGACCACGCAGCATTTCCCAGCAAGGCAGAGGAGGAAGAGCTGGACTCAGGAAAAGAGAAGCTGGTGGTGGGAGAGCCGGCAAGCACAGCAGCTACACCAGCCCCAGTGACAAGTACAGCAGCATCGTTTGAGAGTTCTGAAGGTTTTGAATGGCCTTTGGGTACCCTTGGTACCTGCCTGCTGATTGTGATGGGGATCGGCATGTTGGCACACACACACACTGTGTTCTACCCACAACCATTTTGTCTGATCTCAAAAGTTAAGCAGAGTCAGGTTTGGGTCTTGTCTGGGGTTAGACGACGATATAGGGTGACCAAGAGATTTTCCCCAAGGCTGGACAGTCATGAGTGGCAGGGTGTGTGGGACAGTATGGGCAAGTATCTAGTCCACTGGGCCCCTCCAGTGCTTTGGAAGCATCGGAGATGGAAGGCAGCTGTGTGGAGTCCCCAGCAGCAAGCTGCAGAAACTGCTTAAGGGGACAGTGAATTATTTTAAGCCTGGTGAGCCCATGGCACTTCAGGCCATCAGAGCAGAGATGCAACATAGAGATGGACTCATGATCGAGGGGTGGACTTAGCAATGGACACTATTGCCCAGATTATTCACGAGTGTGAACACTGCACACAGTCTCTCCTGCTCTGGAAGACTGTTACAAGAGATGGAGCCTGACATCATGGACAAGATGGATGCAGCAGCTTTATAGGGACTGTTCCATGCACTAAGATAAGAGTATATTGAAAATGTGGGATCTGAGCATGACGTGAATGGTATGGAATAAGGGGTGGATAATGTCCTTGGTTCAGCAGTAGCAGTCATGTTTCTCCTTCTTGGTTGCTGGTGCAGTGCCGTGTTTTGACTTTTGGCCTTGGAACAGAACTGATAGCGATGTTTTGGTTTGGCCAAGGACTTTGTGAGCCTCATGCTCTGCCAGGGAGGAGGGGAAGCCAGGAGGAAGCAGAGACAGGACACCTGACCCAAACTGACCAAAGAGGTATTCCATACCACAGCACGTCATGCCCAGGATGTAACTGGGAGTTAGCCGGAAGGGCTGGGAGTCTGCAGGGTTGGAGGAGGTATCGGTCGGTGCTTGGTTGGGCTGAGGGGGGCAAGTTATCGGTCGGCTGGTGGTGAGGTGTTGTATTCCCTTGTTATTCCCTTTATCATTATTATCATTGGTGGTAGCAGTAGTGATTTGTGTTATACCTTAGTTACTAAACTGTTCTTCTCTCAACCCGTGGGAGTTGCATTCTTTTCGATTCTCCTCTCCGTCCCTCCGGGAGCAGGGGGAGGGCAAGAAAGGGGGGGAAGTGAGTGAACGAGTTGTCTGACTGGGTTTAAACCACGACAGGGGTTGCTGAAAGTTGAAGAACAACAAGTGCCAATTGCGACCACAACAGTGCACCGGCGGCAATATCGCACCAACCGAGACTCCCTGATTCCCATCCATCAGCTGATCCGTAGACTGGAGAGTCAGGGGGTGATCAGCAGGACTCGCTCACCCTTTAATAGCCCCATATGGCCAGTGCGAAAGTCTAATGGAGAATGGAGACTAACAGTAGACTATCGTGGCCTGAATGAAGTCACACCACCATTGAGTGCTGCCGTACCGGACATGCTAGAACTTCAGTATGAACTAGAGTCAAAGGCAGCCAAGTGGTATGCCACGATTGATATTGCCAATGCATTTTTCTCAATTCCTTTGGCAGCAGAGTGCAGGCCACAGTTTGCTTTTACTTGGAGGGGTGTCCAGTTCACTTGGAACCGACTGCCCCAGGGGTGGAAACACAGCCCTACCATTTGCCATGGACTGATCCAGACTGCACTGGAACAGGGGCAAGCTCCAGAACACCTGCAATACATTGATGACATTATTGTGTGGGGCGATACAGCGGAAGAAGTCTTTGAGAAAGGGAGGAAAATAATCCAAATCCTGCTGAAAGCCGGTTTTGCCATAAAACGGAGTAAGGTCAAGGGACCTGCACAGGAGATTCAATTTTTGGGAATAAAATGGCAAGATGGACGTAGACAGATCCCCACAGATGTGATCAACAAGATAACAGCAATGTCTCCACCAACTAATAAGAAAGAAACGCAAGCTTTCTTGGGTGCAGTGGGGTTCTGGAGAATGCACATCCCGAATTACAGTTCGATTGTAAGCCCTCTCTATCATGTGACCCGGAAGAAGAATGATTTTAAATGGGGCCCTGAGCAGCAACAAGCCTTTGAGCAAATTAAACGCGAGATAGTTCATGCAGTAGCACTTGCACCAGTCCGGATCGGGCCAGATGTAAAAAATGTACTGTACACTGTAGCTGGGGAGAATGGTCCTACCTGGAGCCTCTGGCAGAAAGCTCCAGGGGAGACTCGAGGTCGACCCCTTGGCTTTTGGAGTCGGGGATATAAAGGATCTGAGGCCAGCTATACCCCAACTGAGAAAGAGATACTGGCAGCCTATGAAGAGGTTCGAGCTGCTTCAGAAGTGATTGGCACTGAAGCACAGCTCCTCCTGGCACCCCGGTTGCCCGTGCTGGGCTGGATGTTCAAAGGCAGGGTCTCCTCTGCACATCATGCAGCTGATGCTACATGGAGTAAATGGGCTGCACTAATTACACAACGAACTCGAATAGGAAATCTCAGTCGTCCAGGCATTCTAGAAGTCATCATGGACTGGCCAGAGGGCAAAGATTTTGGAATGTCACCAGAGGAGGAGGTGATGCGTGCTGAAGAGGCCCCACCATATAATAAACTGTCAGAAAGTGAAAAGCAGTATGCCTTGTTTACTGATGGCTCTTGCCGTATTGTGGGAAAGCATCGGAGATGGAAGGCAGCTGTATGGAGTCCTGGACGACAAGTTGCAGAAACTGCTGACGGAGAGGGTGAATCAAGTCAGTTTGCCGAGGTGAAAGCCATCCAGCTGGCCCTGGACATTGCTGAACGAGAAAAGTGGCCAGTACTTTATCTCTATACTGACTCATGGATGGTGGCAAATGCCCTGTGGGGGTGGTTGAAGCAATGGAAGCAGAGCAACTGGCAACGCAGAGGTAAACCCATCTGGGCTGCTGCACTGTGGAAAGATATTGCTGCCAGGGTGCAGAACCTGGTGGTGAAGGTACGTCATGTAGATGCCCATGTACCCAAGAGTAGGGCCATTGAGGAACAGCAGAACAACCAACAAGTGGATAAAGCAGCTAAGATTGAAGTTGCTCAGATGGACTTAGATTTGCAACATAAAGGTGAATTATTTTTGGCCCGGTGGGCCCATGACACTTCAGGCCATCAGGGCAGAGATGCAACATACAGATGTGCCCGTGATCGAGGGGTGGACTTAACAATGGACACTATTGCCCAGGTTATTCATGAGTGTGAAACATGTGCTGCAATTAAACAAGCCAAGCGGTTAAAGCCTCTTTGGTATGGAGGACGATGGTTGAAGTATAAATATGGGGAGGCCTGGCAGATTGACTATATCACACTGCCACCAACCCGCCAAGGCAAGCGCCATGTGCTTACCATGGTGGAAGCAACCACCGGGTGGCTGGAAACATACGCTGTGCCCCATGCCACTGCCCGGAATACTATCCTGGGCCTTGAGAAACAGATTTTGTGGCGACACGGCACCCCAGAGAGAATTGAGTCAGACAAGGGGACTCATTTCCAGAATAACCTTATAGATATTTGGGCCAAAGAGCATGGCATTGAGTGGGTATATCACATCCCCTACCATGCACCAGCCTCTGGGAAAATCGAACGGTACAATGGGCTGTTAAAAACTACACTGAAAGCAATGGGTGGGGGAACTTTCAAGCATTGGGATACACACTTACCAAAGGCCACCTGGTTGGTCAACACCAGAGGATCTGCCAACAGGGCTGGCCCAGCCCAGTCAGAACTTTTACATATTGTAGAGGGGGACAAAGTTCCCGTGGTGCATATGAAGAATTTGCTGGGGAAGACAGTCTGGGTAATTCCTGCTTCAGGTAAAGGCAAACTCACTCGTGGGATTGCTTTTGCTCAGGGACCTGGATATACTTGGTGGGTAATGCGGGAAGATGGGGAAGTCCGATGTATACCTCAAGGGGATTTGATTTTAGGGGAAAACAGCCAGTGAACTCAATTGTATGCCGTTGCCTGCTGTGTAATGCTTTTATAGCCCATCAACTAGATGTCTCCAGGTCACCAGCGACTGGCCCTGACTTCCCTCCAGCCATCATCCCAACAGAGAATGAACTTTGAACATCATGGACCGAATGGACTCGGCAGCATTATAGGGATTGGTCCATGCACTAAGAAAATGATCTTTTCCTCTTGGTCTGTATGTATATGGATGTATATATATGGGAGAGCAATGGTGTATTGAAAATGTGGGATCTGAGCACGACGTGAATGGTATGGAATAAGGGGTGGATAATGTCCTGGGTTCAGCAGTAGCAGTCATGTTTTTTTTTCCTTTGTGGTAGCTGGTACAGTGCTGTGTTTTGACTTCCAGCCTGAGAACAGTGTTGGTGAAGTCGATGTTTTTGGTTGTTGCTAAGTGATGTTTACCCTGACCAAGGACTTTGTGAGGTTCATGCTCTGCCAGGGAGGAGGGGAAGCCGGGAGGAAGCAGAGACGGGGCGCCTGACCCGGGCTAGCCAGGGCGGTATTCCATACCACAGCACGTCATGGCCGGGGTGACTGGGAGTTACCCGGACCTACCTTCCACTAGCCCAGGCTGCTTGAAGCTGGTTGCTGTGTTAGTAGAACAAGTCCACCTGGTTCCTGGTGTGGTGTTTTATTTATTTATTTAAGTATATTTTCTGTCTTAAATCTAAAACTGAAAGGTCAGAGTCCGATGGGAAGAGGGGTAAAAAGCAGAATTACAGGAATGCAAGAATTAACGTGTGGACACTTGTGTCAGTTTTAAGCTCAGCAGGTCTGTGGCTGAACTGTGCCACAGCGTTTAAACTGTGATGCTTGGATCTAAATGGTTGTAATTCCTTGTCTTGAAACAGAGAGAATGTGAGGTCGAGGAAGGAGGTGTTGGAATGAGCTTGACTCAAGAGAACGCTGGGAGGAAGGAGGAGGGTGGGAAGTGAGAGATGATAACCCCAGCTCTGAGAGAAGCGCTCACAAATCAAGGTGAGGTTCTGCAAAGAGCAGATGGTGGCCCAGGCTTTGAAGTCTTAGTGGTGGCCTTTTAGCAAGCCAAGTGAGAGACGGTGTTCTTTGTTAGAGGTACTGCTGTGGACCCTCAGTCATGGCAGGCTCTGAGCAGGGGCAGGAGAGGGCTTAGGCAGGGGCCGTTGGTACCTGCTCATTTCAGGGAGGAACCTGCAGCTGGGTAATACACCCGAGTGTGATGCACTCTGAGTGTGGTGAGTGTATCAGAGTTCAAAGGGTTTAATGTAGCTGCTAAGCAGCTTGGGAGAGAAGATGATAGTCCCACATGCCTTTAGCTCCTTTAGGGTGTGTGTTCCTCTAAGACTACTTAAAGATCAGCTTTGCCCCTGCTTTTACTTCTGTTTCAATCTCTGATTTTGTTACTGAAACTTTATTTGCAGAGAAGAAGGTAGTTCAAATGAACTTTACGAATCCACTGCTGATCAGATGAGTGGCCTTCCAACAAGCTGTAGAGAACTTAATGGCCTTTTCAAACCAAAGGAGGACAAGCTTGAGAAGAGCTGGACTGAGGGCCCTGCAGTTCAGAAGCCTCAGTTCTGAGTGGCAGAGCCAGGAGAAGGGTGATGGGAGCTTCTGTTCAGTTGGAGACTGAAGGCAGTTTAGTTTAATTTCTTTTATTTCTTAGGATGAGAATGTGTTGAATTTTTCTTGCTTGCTAAATCAATAGAATCTCTCCTGATGCTGCTGAGACCACAGTTCTGCTATTGCACTGGAGGCACCTTGCTTCAGAGCTGGGCTCTGATTTTCTAACTATGTCCTGTGTGAGTCCAGCAGCTGTGGGATCCCAACACCTTTGCTCCCCAAGATTGGTCTGAGCTTTTGTCAATGACTGGTGATGTGTTTGCCCACGGTCATTGGTTTTTTTTTGCACTGGCATTAGTACAGCTATAAAATAAAGAGCCATTCATTACATTCATAGTGCAAAGGAGCAAAGTGAAGGCTTGGCAAGGAGTGGCAGTGACTTTCGTCTCCTCTTTGTGTGCATCATGGTGCTGCTGGGACCAGTGGAGAGGTTATAGGGGACTGGTTCAAAACATCTTTTCAGTTTCAACTCTGAAGGCTGCAGTGTGGCAGGGAGCCTGCAGTGTGCTGCAGAGCAGCCGCAGCACTGTTACAACCTTAGATTTCTTGTTTATTCATTTATTTAGTTACTAGTGTCTGTGTTTGATCCAGAAGTCTCATTGTTCTGCCTGCCTGCAGGCGGTTGAGGGGACTGGTGGTTCTGGCAGGCGTGGAGTGGGCTGCTGGAGACAGGGCTGTCTAGAAGTGGGCAGTGGGGAGGGAAGTGTTCTTGTCTGCAGCAAGTCCCCTGCTTCTTAGGTTGGAGGGGCTGCTGCCCCTATGGAAGGGTGCACCAAGTCCCCCCAGGCAGCTCAGGTGTTGCTTTGCCACAGAGGGGCCTGAGATGGGCTGGTGAGACTGCCCTGGCTGTTCTGTGGTGCAGGGTCTGTGCTGGCTCTGCGTTGTGCTGTGGCAGTCACAGGGGTGTTTCACACTGGTTCACTTTCTGACCGCATCTGTATTGGTTTGGTTTTGGGCAGTGAATGAAACTGTGCTTTTCTTATGGTCTGTAGAAGTGGCCACTTGGAGAAGGAAAGCAATGCTGGAGGGATGGTCACCTTCCTACCCTATTTTTTTTTGACACAAAGGGCAGCTCCCCAGAGAAGTTGTGATGTTCCAGGGACAGAATTCATTATCCTAAAATCATAGAATCCCAGCCTGCTTTGGCTTGCAAGGGACCGTAAAGCTCATCCAGTTCCAGCCCCCTGCCACGGGCAGGGACACCTTCCACTAGAGGAGCTTACTCCAAGCCCCATCCAACCTGGCCTTGAGCACTGCCAGGGATGGGGCAGCCACAGCTTCTCTGGGCACCCTGTGCCAGTGCCTCAGCACCCTCACAGGGAAGAACTTGTGGCTAAGAGCTCATCTCAGTCTCCTCTCTGGCAGGTTAAAGCCATGTTTAAAGATTTCAGTTTAGAGATGCAAGCTTGGAGCAACCTGGTCTAGTAGGTGTTCCTGCCTGGCAGGGGCTTGGAACTGAATGAACTTTGAACCCAGAGCAGGTTGGAATTCTATGGAAAATGGGATTCTGTGATAAATGTAGTTATATCTGGAGTTCTCCAGTAACTCCACGAGAGAAGAGTCAGGCCTGCAAAACCTAGTCATTCTAGGGATGACTGTTACAAGGTCTCCCCTGAGCCTTCTCTTCTCCAGGCTGAACAAGCCATCCTGCTGCAGCAGTCCTACAGTCCCTTCTCATATCTTCTGTCCTGCTTTGAGTTCATGGAAGCAAGTCCTTCCACAAATCACAAGACTTTTGTGGTTTTTAAAAGCACTTTCTTGAAGACTGAGCAGAGCTAGGAATGAGGCTGGGTGTTTCTCCATCATGCTTGGGCAATCTGAAAACTTCCACTGCCCAGATTCCACTTCTTTCTATATTTGTAAAATAGTGATATAGTTTGAGCAGGTTCCTTTCAACAACAGTATTTCTTGTTTTCCTTACTAATTTTCTAGCTTTATCAGAACATTGTCTTTTGGGTGGTGGTTCTAGTGCAGCAGTTGTGTTACCCCTTTAAAAATGCACCTTAAATCAGTGGTGATGGGTTACTGCTGTGTGTCAGTGATTTCAGCTCAGGCCCTTTTAAACTGCACTCTTGCAGAAAACTGGGGTCTTTTTTGCCTGTAAAGAGTCTCCTAGTGTGAAGTTCCCCTTTCTGCATGAGTGTCACCTTCAACAAATAATCAGTGCTTCAAACAAGACAGCTTTTATTCAAGGAGATGGCTTGATAGAACCACAGCGATTTGCCAGCTCTGTGTTACTTGGAAGAAAAGCGGGAGAGATGATGTGATGCAGCCAAATGCAGTTGTGCGTTTGGCTGTCCCTCCTAGTGTCAGTCAGAAGTTGCCACAGGGTCTTCTGGGTCTCATCCGGTCATAGATAAAAGTGTCCCCAGTATTGCATTTGGCTTTTGAGTCTATAAATTCCATGTTAGAAGTGCTGATGCCTTTCTCCAGGAGAGGATTGGAGGATTGGCCGTATGAAATACCAAGGCTTTTTTGGCTTGCAGTAGTTCTTTCTTCCGTGCTGTATAGGGGTTTATTCATTTAGGGAGGCAAAGGCTGGAATATTGTCCATTCCCACAGAGCTGGATGGGGAGAGGGAGCTTCAGGACGTAGGAGCAGCCTGACACTGATGTCCCCAAAGCCCTGCTTAATGTGGCAATTGGCCCCGTTGCCATGTAACAGGGGGTTCCCACTGGTTGCTCCTGCAGCCACTTCCCCTGTGCTGTCCATAGAGTCTCCTGGAGAGTCGCTTCAGGGGACTGGTCAGGCTCAAACTGCCTGTGTCCTAGCCCCCAGCAAGGCTAGAACCGGTGTGAGGAGACAGGAGTGTCCTCAGCCACGTGGGCATCTGCATCTTCACACAGTTTAATTTTTAGCTGGTGCAGCTCTCACTGTAGTTCGTGGCTCAGTGTCCTGGGAGCTGTGGGGGACTCTGGGGCACAGTCACACTCCCCTGGGACCTCACCATGCGAGAGACACATGGTGACATATGAGCAGGCTCCCTGTGCTACTTGCTGTAGGAGATGAAGGGCAGTTCTGCTGAGCAGAAGGCTTTTCTCCCCTGTTAATTTCATGCTGATTGGCAGGAAGGAGACTTGATACCTAAAAGTTGATTTTTCTCCTGAAAGTGTTAATATAAATGTCAGCCTAAAGCAGTCAGTTGAGATGTGCTGGTGTGGGGACAGCCAGGCCATCGATGTGTAAGTGCTGCAGTGTGAATGACCCAGTCGGGCTTCTCAAATCCCTCTTATTTTTATGTTGGTTTTTGAAGTGACTTTTAATCCTTCAGACATATTGGTCCCTAGGCCCTTTTTTCAAAGAGGAAAAAGAACCCAGCTCGAGCAGTTTTGGTAATAATAGTACTTAGTGCTTAAGAAATGCTGTGGAATTAATCTTCCTGGGCCAGTAAATTGAAATGAAGTTGTATTGATCTTGGTTGAGGAGCAGGAAGGTGACGTGAAATCAGCTTTCCTCTGGGCATAACGCAGCGGCTCCCTCTCTGCAGCTCCTTCATGGCTAATGAAGGTGGAATTGGTGAACCTGTGAAGTCTGGGTTCAAGCTGAGCCCTGCATTGTGGTTCGTTGCCTCTGCCCTCCCTGCTGAATCAGATGTTGTCCTCCAGGCTGGTCAGACCTACCAAGAAGCAGTGGGAATTAGGTGTCTGTGGTTCTGGGGAAAAGTCTGTTGTGGGATGATGGCTTAGGGATGGGGGGAGATGCTTCTGGTTCCCTGTCCTGCTCCTTCCCACATCCTATCCCCCTGGGGTCAGCGAGGTGTTCCACGTCACTGGGCTAGACCTGTTGGTCTGCCTTCCTGTCACATGGAGAAGTCTTCTGGCCACCCTCTGTTGATTCAAACAGGACAGAGCAATAGAAATAAATAGCCGGTGAGGAGAAAGTGTTCCAAGTTGTCTGAAGTCCTTTGGGCAGCCATGGCCTTTGCTCCCCTGTGCTCCCAGAAGGAAATGGAGAATACTGTGGGTGGCACTGGGTACCTTGGGCCACCCTGGGCCAATGGGAAAGAGCAGCGTTGAGGCTGTGATGCTGTACGATTTGGTGTACCGATTGGCATGTTTTGTGTTTGAGTTATTGCAGGTTCCAATCAATAGTTTGATTATTGTTTTGTTGGTTTCCAGGTTACAAACTGGTTGGGAGCCATTCTGGGGTGAAGCTCTGCTGACGAACAAAGGTAAATGCTCTCTTTCCTTCTCTCATTTTCTAAATTGAAATTAAAAAAGTAGACACTTACTCAGGTAGTACCATTTCCAAATGAAGTATTGTTTAAAAAAGCAGTATTACATTAATGAAACCAAATTTCATCTTCCAAGCTGTAGTTTTACATTTCAAGCTATTAAAATCCTGCTGTGAAGAGTGAGCTTGTGACCGTGGCCAAGAGCTGGGAATCGAATTTTCTGTTGTTTTTTCCTGTGATTCTGCTGTCTGCTAAAATAACTCCTGCCTCCTGAGGTACACAGCAGAGGGAGAACACCCCACAGAGAAGTGGGAAGGTTTCATCAGCACTGTGAGGTCCCTGAAGGAAAGATACTGCAGTCTGTCATTCCAGTGGAATGGGCACACGAGGGCATTTGAACGTGTTGTTGTGGGACTGTGAGCACAGTCTAGTGGGGATGGGATGGAGCAGCCCTGAGGAGAAGTGTTTGGGGTTTTGGGTGACGAGAATCTCCCCGTGACCTGGCTTGAGTGTGCGCTTGAGCCCAGAACCCCCCTGTGTGCTGGGCTGCATCCCCAGGGCGTGAGGAGCAGGTCAAGGGAGATCTCAGGCACAAGTTCTTCCCTGTGAGGGTGGTAAGGCCTTCAGCATTGGTGTTCAATAAACTGTGGCAATCAGCACCTCGTGAAGATGCCAGCACATCGCTAATTTTTGTGGTGTGGCAGGGATGAGTTCCTTGTCTCTTGGCTTTGCTGCATGATTAACTTTGGTTTTGAACAGTTCTGTGAAGGGCAATCCCCAAAGAGAGTGGCTGCAGCGAGGCTTTCCTAGTGAAATGCCTGGCGTCAAGGAACTGGTTCATCATGAGCAGTTTTGCGAGCCCACTGCTGTGTTGTTCTGAATATTTGTGGGACATCCTGAGCCCACTGATGCTTCTGCTGGTTACTCGTACAAATACTTCTCTCTTCTATCGTTTTTAGCATCAGAGAAGGCCATGAGATGTCTAAAGAAAATCTTGTCACATTTCATCAGTGCTGTGACTAGGAGAGAAAAGCAGAGAACCCATTTTTATTAAAGAACAGGAATTTGATGCAGCACTGTAAAGCAATTTCATGAAGTAAATAGGAGCTGTGTGTGCATAGATAGGAGCCTACTATTTTTAGCTAAAGCAGGAATTGAATGTAAAGTGCTGTAGACACTGACATTGGTTACAGGCAGTGGCTTTGACTCAGATTCACACCAATATGTGAGTATCTTCAGGAGATTTGTTTGAGGTTTGTATCGGGTGCAAGCAGGACCAGGGCTGGAAGCATTAGTTTTGAGTTTCATAGTGATAGCTCAGATTAAAAAGGTTGTGTTCTGTCATATTCTGGGAAGCGGCCTAAAAGCTGCAAATTTTAGGAAAAGTGTTGATTTGCCTGTCTTACAAAATCCAGAATATCATAGAATCCTAGAGTGGTTTGGGTTGGAAGGGACCTTAAGGCTCACCCAGCTGCAGCCCCCTGCTATGGGCAGGGACACCTTCCAGTAGAGCAGGTTGCTCCGAGCCCTGTCCAACCTGCCCTTGGTCTCCTCGAATTTGTGAATCTCCTGAAGTCTCTGTTGTTTGAGGAATGGGTGGAATAACCAGCATTTCCCATTTTAATTTTCCAGCTGTATAGCAAGGCTGTGCATATGTCAGGGGTCACCTGCGTGTTCTTTCCCCAGTGCTCAGTGGAAACTTCCTTTTGGATGGCCAGGACGCCTCAGGTGGAGGAGGAAGGTAGATTGAAAGGTACCATTGTCACATGGTGGCAGGGGGTTGGAACTGGATGAGCTTTAGGGTCCCTTTCAACCCAAAGCAGTCTGTGATTGCATGATCTGTGTGCTGTGGATTTCTTACATCAGATGTGCCTGGGGAGCAGATTTAAACCTCTGCACTCAGCTTAATGTTCTTGGAATTTGTTTGTGTCTTTCTCTGCTGTTAGTTGATGCTCCGAGGCTGAGGAGGCTGCTACAAGCACACAGTTTATGGAATTGAGAGCCATCGCTGCATGGAGGCCCCAGCGAGCCTGGCCTGTGCCAGCAAATGTGTCTTTTGCTGGAGGTCAACTCTGATGCAGTTCTACTGTGGGACAGGGGCTCTGTTCCACTCTGTCCCTGTGCTGTTCCTGAAGCCTGGGGCAGTGTTACTTGTGTGCCCCTTTAATTTGCAAGTCGGTGGAGGATGGGTTTGAAAGGGAGCAGGTGGCTCCCCCTTCCTGCCTGGACTCCTCCTCTTCCAAGAGCTGCTGGAGCCCATGGGTGTGGGATGGTCGGATGTGAGCTGGGTGGGTGGGCTCCACATCTGGGAGACTGAGGAGGTGCCACCTTCCCTAGAGCTGAGTCCTGTGTCAGACTGGCTGGGAAGCAGTGGAAGGAGGAACTGGGGAGGCAGGAGACACACACCTCTCTGTGTACTGCCCTGCAATTCCCACTTGGTAGAGGTTTGGTTCCCCCTGGAGATCACTGTCTGAGGTTGCGTGTGGCTCCTGGTGCTCTAGAGAACGTGGGCTGGCCCATCTTGTGCAAAGCCACCAAGGTGCAAAGCAAAATGAGTATCTTTGGTTTGAAATTGGACCGTTTTTCTTACTCCAGGTACCTTCATCGCCACCAATTCAGTTGCAATCTCAGTGAGTGAAAAGTGATGACTTGGTAATTGTTGCCTTCCTAAAGCAGTCTCTAATAGATGACTTTCCATTCTAGTCAGTAAAGTGACCCCTGTTCTTAGGGGGATGACTTTGTTAGTTCTCTAAAGGCAATGAGCTCTGCCTGGATGGGAGTGGTGAGCAGCTCCAGAGGTGCTCACTCACTGGGCTGCCAAGGGAGGGTTTTGCCAGGCTGGGAGAGCGCAGGATGGGGTTGGTGAGAGACACTCAGCAAAACCAAAAGCAGTGATGTGAAAGTGTGCTGAGTGGGAGGACGTGGAGGTTATTCTCTGAGCTCTTTTGTCTTGCCAGCTAACTCATACGATGGGGCTTGCGCTTCCTCTTGTATTCACGCCTTCCCCAGGGACCTGGTTGCCAGAAATACCCCTTCCATCCCGAAGCCTGAGTGTGCATGCAAACCCAGCCAAATTCCTCCTGAATCCCACTTTTTCTCTTTCATAGTCTTCAAGTTTTAACAATGGAAATACTTCATGAGGATACTGAAATGGCAGCATTAGTGCAGAAGGACAGCAGAATTTTGGAGAGAATTTTGGGGAAGCTGTGTCCCATGTTAGTGTTAGATGTAAGCATTAGACACTGGTCATCCGGTGAAGTTTGCGTTCTGAAATGTTAATTGGGGCTCTTGATGGGCTTTCATCATATCCTGGCTTGAACGAACACAGCAAATAGCAGGTTTAGTGTGTAAGTTTTTGCTGCTTTTCTTCAGAGCAATTTAATGGCTGGGAAGGAAAAGGTACTGCTTGTGTCTTTTGTCTTCCTTTTTTTTCTCATGTATCAGGTAGCAGTAGTGCATTTAATTCTGCAGTGGTGACTGGACTGGTAGGGAGAGGATTGCTGTGCATTTTGTCCCTCTGTCCCTACACAGCAGGTACATCATAAACAGCAAATAGAAAGCGATAGCGTTGTCGGAGCGAGGAATTTTGCTCCTGATATTGCACTGCAGACCATTTAACACTGTTCCCCTTCAAAATGACCCACTCGGTATTTCTTAGCAGTAGCAGCAGCCTGTCTCTGGAGTAGGGGACTGAGCACGGTCCAAGTCTTAAAATGTTCATAGAAAATGCTGATTGCAGATACACTAATAATATCTACAGCTGTCACAGCATATGCTGCCTTTTTTTCTATCTCGATTTTGTCAATAATGCTGTATTCCTCTAAGAGAGAGATCAGTTCCCTGGCTGAACGTGAGCATACTGAACTGGAAGAAAGGGAACAAGATCAAGATGTGGAGCCACCCATTGTTGGTCCTGTAGATCTAGAGCAGAACAAACTTGATCCTCCAGAGGGTTTGGATGAAGCCACCAAAATATGCTTCTTGGTACTTAATTTTACCTCCTTTGACATTTCTTTGAATTTGCTGGTTGCATAAAATATTTGGTAGTCTCTATGGCTGTTTTTCTTGTAAGTTCACAAAGTATGGCTCTATGATTTCAGTGTATTGTTATGTAAAGGTAATAAACTATTGCCTCTTGTAAGGTTTGATGGAGATGTAATTACAACAGATGAGAGGATCCAAACGCTGCCTCAGAAGTGGCAGCCCAGCAGACGTTTGAGGCTGAAGGAGCAGAGTTCAAAAGCAGTAGATACAGATATGATCATCTTAACCTGTTTGGTATGTGCCATCTCCAAGACAGAGCAGTTGTGAAATAATTTAGGCATGGAAGTAACTTCAGTCTTGTTTAGTAACTTCAAAGCTGAGGTTTTCTCTTTTGTGAAATAATCTGTTGTTACTGTTTTATGCCAAAATGAATAAGCACACACAAGAAGCAAGTATCTCTTCCTTAAGGAAGTAGGAGAACTTGATTCTCAGGTCAGGGGAACACCTTGTGACTGCACACTGTAATTTCCTCTCTTTATACGAGAGAAAGAGAGATTGTGTCTAATTACTGTAAGCTTATGCCGTGTTACTGTTTTAGCATATTGTTATAATAATTTCAGCAGAACAAGGAAGCAATAAGTTAGTCTTGTGAAGTAGACACTGCACTTGCAAGCTTTAGGTTTCCATTCAATAGCATGGTCCCACAGCTCTTTGCTTTATTTTGGGTGCTTATTCCTTGCCGTGTGGTATCACTTGTCTATCAGTTGCCGAACAAAGCTGTGAAATCTCCACCCCTGGAAATTCTCCAAACTTAACTGGACAAAGCCTTAATTTTGAAGTTGTCTCAGGTTTAAGTTGGATTTGGTCTAAATGATCTCCAAAGCTTCCTGCCAGCTTGCCTCATTCGCTGTCAGAAATAGCATGACACTTGCTTTGCCTCTGTAGGTCAGCTTAAAATAACACTTCTGGTTAGAGTTTGAACTGCCGTTTCTGCTCGTGTACGGTCTTGAATGCATCAGTGTATAGTGAGTCCGACATAAACTGTCTTTTTGAGGAATCCTGTCCCTGTAGGTGTGTGTGAGATCACACTTTTCTCTTCTTTGATGCTGTGATTTTCAGTATGTAAAAGACAAATCCATTTGTAAATTCAGCTTGCAGTCTGATGGACTGGTCAGATATCCAGACATAAGGAAGTAAATTGTTGGGAGCCTATTTTCAAACTTCCATTTCTTTTTTCAGTCAAAACCTGCACTCTGTGATAAAGCAACAGAAGAAACCAATCCAGTCGCCCAAAAACTGATAAGCAACACAGAGAGTGAGCTACAGCTTAGTTCTGCCAAGCAACGTCGCACCAAGAGTTCAATACTCGTGCACAAGGAGCTGGACTCCAGGAGTAAAAAGGCTGTGAGGGACTACCTGTGTCAGTAAATGAGGCAACTGCTGTTCTTTATGCCAGGCACGTTCTGGTATCGTTTCTAGCTGACTGGACAGATGATGTGGCAATAAATGAGGAAATCCTAGATCTTAGTGGTCCAGCCCATGTGACGTACATACTGGACATGCTTATGCAGCTAGAGGAAAAGCAGTTATGGGAAAAGTAAGTGGATTTCACTTGTGCATGTGATCAAGCCCTGTGCCTACATACCACGAGACTGACTAACAGGAATACTTGCAATTCCTTTGGGAAACTAAATTGAAACAGCAAAAATCTAAATTAGTTCTGAAAAAGCAGTTGGAATCTGTCAGTGTCTTAACGTACTGATTTTGTTAACAGAAAATGGAAAAACTAGCTCCATGGCGACAGCTCAGTTGTGCAAGAGCTATATGGGAAAATAAATCTGATAGAGAAATTGGTCAAACAGGCAGTCCATTTTGAAAGCTGCAGATCTCAATGTGTATATTGTAATGCCTGCTACTCCACTGATGGGCTGACTCTTACTGTGGTGGAAGTGAATTTGGAATTAGAATGTTGTAAAGAAAACGTCAGCTCAATGCTTCAGTAGCAGTTGAAGCAAATGAAGTGCTGGCAATCTTGAAAGCAGGAATTAAAGATAAAACAGAAGGCACTGGTATGCCACCAAACCAAGAGTATGCTCTCATCTGGAATACAGCATGTGACTTGACTCCCTCATCTCACTTAAAGGAAAATGGAAACGCAGTACAACTGGAAGAAGTCTGGAAAAGAGTGGCAGGGATTATTTTAGCCATGGAGTAACTGCAGTAGGAGGAACCAACTTGTTTTCTTCATCCTGGATCTTTGCCCCATTTGGCCTAGAGGGAGGAGGAGGAATGAAAAAGTCTGTTCCTCTTTCTCTGTAGTTTTAAAACAAAAAGCAGCACACAAAAGTTAACAACTGTTATTCACTGGCACTCCCAGTAAGAAAACAAAGGAGTGTCGGATGAAGGTAATAAGTGGCAGGTCCAAAACAAACCAAAAGAACCGGTCCTTGACAGGGTATGTCATTGCAATTGTTGCCGTGGGGTGTTTATGTAGGTTCAGAAAACACCAGGATGAACTGATAGAAAGAATAACAATATGTTGGGGTGTATTAAATACAGAAACCTTTGTGTTAGGCTATTCTGCAAGTGCATGGAGGCAAAGAAGACATTCAGGGAACTGTGCTACATACTGCCTTTGCTTTTAAACTCTTTTTTCCCAAGAAATCAATTTTTTTGTCTGATGTGGAGGTGAACGTTTGGTCTGAGCTAGTATCACATTTTATAGGAGGAGCTAGAAAACTGCACGTGAAGAGGTGTCATAGGTTACTATAATAAAGGGCCTTGAGCAGCAGGAATCCAAATTCAAAAGCACACAAAAGCTCTGAAAAATAAGAGAAAGTGGAGATTCAGGTTGTTCTTAATTATCATTTAGCGTGTCCTGGTAGACTAAATGGCATTTATTTGTATTCTTAAAGACACAGCTCTTGCTTTCAAACACTGTAGCCACAGACTGATGGCTTCCTTCTTGTATGTGAAGTTGTACATTTTGAAAGCTAAAACAGAACATATTTTATTAAAATCAAAACCTGTAAGTAATAGAAGTTAAAGGTGTCTTTAGTTGTTTATCTTCCTTGTTTACAGCCTTTAGTTTACTGTTAACTACTTTATGGGTAATCCTTGTTCCTAGCATTTGTGGAAAGAGATGGAGCTAAAAGCTGTCATGTTTTCGTTAGATAGGAACTGAAAGGTCTGGAACAGAGGGCAGAATACAATCTTCTGCACTTATGGAAATAACACTTGTAGACATCATTTGTGATGTCTTGTTTCTTGCTCTTCCAGAATGTTGTGTGGCTAGAAATTACTCCTGTCAGTCATCAGTATATAAGTTTGTAATAGTTTTGATAGCAAATTGTATTTACATGACGTGTTGCTTCTTCCCAGATTCTGCAGAAGGTACTGCATGGGTGCAGTGAGAGCATGCTAGGGACAATGGCACTGCCAGCTTGCCAGTTCATGGAAGAACCCGGAATGGCAGCGCAGATGCATGAATCTAAACATCCTTCTAAGAACAATACCAATTTTGAGGTAAGTTAGACTTGTAGTGTAGTACAGTGCATTTGCGTGGCTTGAAGAGTTCTAAAACATCAGGGTGGTTGGAGCAGAAATGTCAGTGGTCCGCGTGTTTACCTGTGGGCCTTTGTGCTTGAAGCACCTGTGAAATATGTGTTCAGTGTTGCTTTTGGAAGGGCTGCTGCTGTCTGAGTGAGGCCTTGCCCTGTAAAGAAATATGTTCAGTAAGGCACTGTTATGTAATCTAATTCAATCATGTGAAAAGTGCATAACTTCAATGGTTTTGTTATGCGTGTGTTTGAAGCACATCATATTCTTAAATGGTCTCAGGGCCTTAATGAACAAATATTTCTACCCTTTCATCCAAAGGTTCATTTCCGTTTGCCTGTTACTTCCTTGTGCTGTTAGATGAAAGCTGGGGGTGGAGTCTCGTTTTCCTTGTATTTCTCATTTTAGGCTATCTTATCCTGACACAAACAATTCTTATTTTCTTCTCTTGATATTGTTTGAAAGCCTTTTTCTAATGCAGTTCAGTAAATAACTGTTGCCTCTGGGCAGTCTTGGGACTTTTAATTTATCTGCAGCTCTGATTCTTCTGATTTTTGTCCTTTAAAATGCATAGAAACCTTTAGGTTGTGGCAGTGGAGATCAGTATCAGCAACAATTACCGCTTCTAATAAAACCCTAGCAATTAATTTTACATGCTAAACAGCTAACGCAAACAATAGGCCATGCTTTACATTTGTTAAATGAACTACATATAAAAATAGTAAAGGGAGTTGTTTGTTTTTTTGGGTATTCTTTTTCTCTCTGGATATGCTGTAGTATTTGTTCTTTGTATGGAGAAAGTGAAGTAGCTCTTTGGTAATATAGTATTGCAGGATGCAAAGATTCATGTGTTTATTTCTCAGGATAAAGTTCACATTCCTGGTGCTATCTACCTCTCCATCAAATTTGACTCTCAGTGTAATACAGAAGAGGGCTCATGTCCAGCAGCAGTGATTTCCAGCAGGATTGACTCAGCTTCCATGGATCTCCACAGAAATGGAACGATTTTGAACTTCCGGGTGACTATGCTGTGTTTCAAAGTTCAGATGTGTAGGCTATTGATGGTGTTTCGGACTCTCTTGAGAAACTAATGACACTTACATGTAGATGTTCCTGAGATGGGTGGGAAGAAAAGACAACCCTTTTCTTGTCCCAGCCTGTTTGCTCTGACGTGCTGCTCTTGCATTTGTTTCTTTGAAAGTAGGCTTATCTGCTGTTCTGCTGCTTGAGCTTTTTTTTTCCACCCTTTGGTCAAAGCATGCACTCAGTGACTGGAAACAAATTTTGATCTTGATTCTGTTCCACCACAGTCCTTGTTCTGCACAACATTCACTTACAGTGTTCCTGCTTCCAGTTGACTGACAGCTTCAGTCTCTGTTCTCTCCTAAGCCCGTTTCTGAGAACACAGTAGCAAATGCTGGTGAGCTGAAGGACGACATCTTTGAGTTGCTTTAACCCACTGAGCACCATGCCATTGCAGGAAGCTTTTGACTTTGAGTGCTGTCAGTAGATGGAAATAGGTGTAGGAGCTCTCTTAGCAAAGCAGTTTGGGTGACAAAGTGCAAGTTAGCAATGTAGAAATACTTTGGATTTTTATGACCTTCTTTCTGTCCTTTTCCTTCCATAGAGTTGCAGAGGTTTGCTAAGAAAGTGAACTTGGAGGCCCATTGTTTTGGAGCAGCCTTGGCTGTGAAACTTGAGCTTCACCTTGTGAAACTTCATTTCCGGACAAGGCTGTCTGGATTAAGCCTCTTAATTCCCCTCAGCAGGCTTAACTGAAACCAGGCATTTGAAGGCTTCTGGGCTTTCCATCTGATGACAGGGCTTTCTCAAAACTCTTAGGAGTAGGAGAGAGCAATGAGTCCATTTGTGATGAAAAAGGGAAGAAGCTGTTAGATTTTTAGGGGCTTTTTAATCGTAAAAAAATGTTTCTAAAATGTTTCTTCATGAAACTGCAAATTCTGCTTCTCGGTGAAAACTGGCATGCTTGTCCCAGGGTGACAGGATTTTCCATGGAACAGAAGGCAATTCCGTTTTAACCAGATCTACTATTGCAGAGCACAACAGGTAAGGACCTGTTTTGTTTAGCATTACAGCTAACCACCAGTGTTCCCCTCTGAGAAGCTGGAGATGCTACAATGACAAGAACTTCTTGAATGTTCCAGTTCCTACAGCAAAATGGTGAAACGTTTTGATAGCTCTTCCACTTTTAATCCTAACCACTTAAGGGTCTTGTTCCCTAGACTGAAAGTGTGCCATTTAATTCTCTGACCTGTAAAAGCAGTGCAGCTTTGCTTTCTCTGGTTTTTAACCTTTTGTTTAATGGGCTGTGAATTTGGCTGCCTGTGTAAAGGTTCTTTCTTCGTAAATCATAACTGATCCATAACACAATTGGAAAAGGGAAGCTTAACTGCGTCCAGTATAGAGGTTCTTTAACTCCTCCTTCAAGCTAGCTGACAAAAATGTAAGAGGCATTATCCTTGTATCTTTAGACAGTGGAAACCATTCCGTGTTTTACTTCAGCCTCCAGCTTAATGGTAAGTGTTCTGTGCATTTCAGAATTACCAAAAAGCAAAAGATCACATCTCCTGAATGATGATTTCTAGGATTAATCTGTGAAGAAAAAGTAAGAAAAGGGAAGAAAAAATGACTAAGCTGATATTATTTTGAGGGCAGAAAACAATGATTTGAAGTAGATAATTTGCCTTTCAGATAAAATTCACACTGCCTGATAGATATTTATTATAAAGGGTTATTTTGAAGCCATCCTTTTTTTTTTTTTTTTTTCCTGGCTTTCTAAAAGAGGTCCACTGAGCTCAAATGTTGTTTTGAAGGAAAAAAAGTATGTATGGCATGGGTATTCCTCATGAAAATACACATTCAAAACACTGTTGAGCTCTTAGTGTTTTGCATATGTTTATAGTCACATTAACTCGAGAAATACTGGAAACACAGACAACAGTGCTGGAACATGGACACTTACCTGCTTATACCTTTTCAGTTCAGAATAAGCAAAATCATTAAAATAACAGCATCTTATAGCTTGCTTTGATAAAGAGAAGTCAAAAAGTATATTCGTGCTGTGATAAAACTGGACAATTACATAAAACCATTTGGCTCTCTGCAAATTTTAGATACACTAGTCTGTGTCCAAGTCTGAAAACCTGGCTTTGGGATTTTAATCATGGGTTTATTACTTTTTCAAGTTCCCTTAGGTGTTTTCATCAGCAAATGTCATCTTTTGTCATGTGGACAACAGATTTAATTGCTGAAAGGCCAAGTCTCCATTGTGCTGGTATTAGTATTTCCTTGTGTTAATCTGATGATACATTCTGAAATTGAGTTTCCCCTTTTCCCTCCCTCCCCCCCAATATTTGTCATCCTCTCTGTGTAGTAAGTAACATTTGGGTTAGTTGGCTTTAACTCAGGAGTAAGAAGGAGGCAGGGTTGGAATTGTTTTGAAAGCTATAGATGAGTTTTTGTCTGCCCTATACAAGGGCATCACCTGCTTAGTGCTGTAGTGCAGTACTGGTTAATTTCAATCAATGGAGCTACAGCATTTTGCAAAGTGATGGATACAGGTATTTTCAAGTCCTCATTTCAGGAGGCCACTTAGTTTTACGAAAGTCATTTGGACATATTCATAGATGTGAGGTTTTCTCCACTTCACCGATTCAGAATGAAATTAATTGTGCTGAAACACTTGACTGAATTTAAATTTTAGAGTAATTCTTGTGCTTCTTCCTTCATTGATGCATCTGTTAAAACTGTATGGTTTTGTTCTCTTGAATTTGTTTGGGGTTCTGTGTTGGCTTTTTTTTCCCTCCCAGAAACAGGCATAAGGTCACGGTTACTCACTATTACATTTGAATTACCTTTTTTTCAGGGACTGTGACTTTACCTTGTTGAAGCCACTTCGGCAGCTTTTTACCACTATGGAAAACAACTTGTGTCACGACATGGCCAAGCCTGGGATTCTCCTTCCTCTTCATCGTGCACTTGCAGAACTCTTCTTTGTTACAGAAAACAGGGTTAGCGTAAGCAGTTCCTGTATTTGTATCCCTCCTCTCTGCAGTGCCCAGAATGATATG
Organism: Pezoporus wallicus; assembly: GCF_028554395.1. Classification (NCBI taxonomy): domain Eukaryota; kingdom Metazoa; phylum Chordata; class Aves; order Psittaciformes; family Psittacidae; genus Pezoporus; species Pezoporus wallicus. The sequence continues at coordinate 14,511 of NW_026641368.1, read as the reverse complement.
TAGTTCAGTGTTAAATTAAAAGCAGTTTTCCTTTACCTTGGCAAAGTTCATCAGAGCTTTAGAACCATTAAATGCTTCAGAAACATTACAAACTTTCTCTTGTGGAGTCTGGCAGCAAATTCTACTAGAGGGGCCATGCTGTTGCCATATCCATTGTGGAGCCTTATATAATAGTCATGACTCCTCCTTATGCACTTCAGGCAGCAAGCCCTAAAGCCACTCTTTATTCTGAGAGGAACGCTGCTTTAATAATTAATTTAAAGGTATTTAAATGTGCTTTTCCTTGAGTTGGTTTTGCACACTACGTAGGAACAGCCTGTAACAAACTGATTTCTGTGTTCACAAACTGTGTTCTAGTCAGGGAGAGTCTTATGTGTAGTTCAGATACCTTTGGTTCATGGGGACTACTGTAATGATCAGCACTTTAATGTTAATGAGTAGGATGATATCTTTACTAGAAGTGTTGGTGTTCACTGAAGGCTTTGTTGCAGGAGCTTAGATCTCTACAAGAGTGTTTGCTTGCCTTAAATACTGAAGATCAACTTCATCACTGCACAGCAGAGGTCATAATATTGCACAACCTCAGTGATGTGTGGTTTTGCAATATCTTTCTGACAGGCAGAGATAATGATTTCTGACTGCCCAGTGGAGTTGTATAAAGTAGAGATAAATGTACTTGGACTTTACTATGAAAGGCTTCTGAAATACGTGAATGAACCATGCACAAATGTTCTCCTTTCATAATCAGCTGGTGTGCCACAAACTGGCTGTTGGGTGTCATCTGGTTTACCAAACTGACCTCTGAACTGCCAAAACGTGGAAATGGGGATGGGGACTGGTCTTTCAGTAGCTGGAAATGCAGTTGCCTTGCTGGAACTGCCTGGATACATGACAATTTTTGCACTACCATGAGAGGAGCAGCTAGATGGTTATTTATCTATTTCTGTTTAATTTCATACAAGGTTTTCTTTCATTTTGGATTGAGGAGAATCATGACTTTTTCCTTCTCTCTTTTAGGCCCTGAAAAACATTGCTGCTATCAGCCTTGCCATTAGCTATCCAGACAAATCACCAAGTTTCTGGAATGTTTAATACTGGCTCAGGCCAGAGTGCATGGCATAGAGTAGTTTGTCCATTGGAACGAACATCTTAACTCCGTTCAGGAGAAGTTCCTTCAGCTTCAGTGTATGAGCACTCTGCAGCCTGCCCTCCTTCCTTCCTTCCACCTTGATGTAGAATTTGTAAAAGGAAAAGCACACTTCAATGAAAAAGCACATCTTGAAGTAACTCACGCGTCACCTACAGTTACGTATGCACATATTGTAGCATGTTAGAGTAAACTGAACAGTGCTATTTCTTTTTTTACCCAGAGGAAGTAAATGGAAGAAGGTAGTTGAGAATGGAAGGCCCCTGCATTTGAGGGTGGCAGAGCCCTGGAACAGGCTCCCCAGGAGGGGCTGGAGTCGCCCTCTCTCGAGACATTCAAACCCCACCTAGATCTGTTCCTGTGTGACCTGCTCTGGATGGCCCTGCCTTGGCAGATCTCCAGAGCTCCCTTCCTACCCTGATGATTCTGTGTTTTTGTGACTGCAAGCAAACCAGGGCTGATGGAAAGAAGGGGCTGGAAAGAAGGGGCGGGAGGGAGGGGGAGAGCTAAAATTCCCCCAGCCCTCTGCAGGGGAGGCTGACAGTGCCCACTGCTGCATTGCTATGGCCCTGCAGGTGCCGGTCTGCGGGTGCGTGGAGGAGGAAAAACACAAGCTCTGGGACTCGTTGCGCAAGAAGTACCAGCAGAAGACAAGGGTGAAAGTGGCACCCCCGAAGGCTTGGAATGAAAAGCAAGAGCAATGGGAGGTCCAGGTACTGCTGCAGGGAAAAATAATTAGGAAAAGAGCATTCCTGTCCTCCGGGGAGCCAAGGTGGGAAGGTCCCTAAGGCATAGGAGCGTGGGGGCTGACTGTCCTCTGCGGGACTGTACCAGCTCGAGGCACCTTTCCATTGCCCAGCGACATCTCCCATTCTTACCTCTCTGTGCAGGGTCCTGCATTTGTGACATTCCCACATGGTGGCGAGACACCAGGAGAGGATGAGGAGAGCCCAGAGCACAAGCTGAGGCTTTGCCCTTTGCAGTACTCATACGTGCAAAGGTGAGCTTGGACCAGGTTCAGGACAGAACCCTAACCTTCTCCCAAGGCTTTGCTATAGCAGCTCAGCTGCAGCCCTGCTCTTGGTGGTCCCTGCACCCTCTGGTCTCTGGCAGTGTGCCCTGCCATGGCTGCACAGCTCTTCTGGGGAGAATGGAGAGGAGAGGATGGAAGAAGAGAAGGAAGCACAGTCCTGGGTGCCCAGGGCAACAGAGCTGCCAGGGCAGCACCCGGGGGCCTGTAGAGCCAGGGCCCTGGACCTGGAGGCCAGCTGTGTCAGAGGTGCACCGAGCAGTGCCCCGGGGACAATGAAAGCCTAGGCAGGAAGCGTGCCTGGGCAGAGGGAAGCTATGGGGGGCAGCTTTTCGGTTGGGTAGCTTGGCTCTGCCAAAGCTCAGCTCAGGTTCCTGAGCCTTTTGTTCGACACTTGCTGGTTAGAATGGCAGCAGGGAGCTGAGGGGACATGGGGACATGTCTGAAAGTCCTCTCCAGACACGAGGGGGGGGGCATAATGCCTGCCACTGGGGGCCTGAGAGTGGGCTGTGTAGGAGGGCAGGAAGCCCGAAACTGCTGGCTCTTGGGCACCCACACCCTGCCCAGGCTCTGTGCGCCGGTGGCAGCAATGCTTCCCGAGCCCAGGCAGGATGAACAGCACCACCTGACATAGGGGCAGTCTGTTAATCCTCTGTGCGCCATTTGTTCCTGAAAACCCTGACCCTGTGGGGCTCTGACTTGGCCTACATAGAAGACACTCTAATGGCATGGCTTTCTTGAGGAGTGTGTCCAGACAGAGCTCTCCCCTTCTGCAAACTGCAGAGAAGTAGCATCACACCACTGCTGCAAGTCCTTGGGACAGGCAGAAGTGATTAAATCAACTCCAGGTGGGGAAAGTCACAGAGAAAGCAAAAACCTTCCTGGGGCAGGATTGCAAATGCACAAGTCACAGCTTCCTCTCCCCTGTGAGAGGAGCAGCTTCATTTCATTTTCTTTATTATTTCCTCTCTTAAAGGACACAAAAGTTGTTCCAGCTGCTATGTCTCGAACTGAGGCACCAACAGAGGCACTTTCCAAGTGATACGGAGAAAACCCCAGGAACAAACTCGCCAACAAAGTTTTCAAGCTGACAAGCAGGTATTCTTTATTGCGACGCCGGGAGACGCGGGGGATAGCTCCACCTAGCGTGTATCACCCCAATTGCCACACAAGCCGTCCTTTTATAGCCGCTGGGCATACATACATATTCATGAGGCTACGTATGGATTACGTAGTTTTCCAGAAAGGTCCCCGCATACGTACAGAATTGTGGTGGTGGTCTCTGAGGGTCGTTTACTTCTTCCAGCAGTCTTCATCACTTCTGGCAGCCTTTGAAGCATGCACAGTAGATGCTCATACCAGTTTAATTGGTTCGTTAGCACCAGAGACATAATAATCCTCCTGTCCTCCTACTTATCAGTTAGTTTGATGCAGACAGTTGACCAATGTACAGGGGGGTTGTACAAGGGGGTTGTACGGGGGGTTTGTACAAGCTGGTTAGAGGAATTTGCTTGCTTAAACAAAAGTATTGTCTGTTGTAAATGCCTGCTAAGCAGAACAAAGGCACCTGGTCCTGTTGATAAGGAAATGCAGACACTTGGTCCTATTGATAAGCAGCTATTGATAAGGAAATGCAGACACTTGATCCTATTGATAAGCAGCTATTGATAAGGAAAAGCAGACACCTGAATCTACTGATAAGGGGGAGAAGCAGATGGCTGGGATACTGACCAAACCCTAAGGCCATATGTGAAGACTGAAAGGTGAAAAGTGCAAGAAGAGGAAGACTCATTTACTTCATCTTGAAGACCCCTACCCACAGGAGGAAGAGTCATTTACTTCATCTTGAGACCCCTGCCCATGACCAGAGGGGGCACTGCGCAGCTGCAGAGGACCTTCTGGCTCATTATAATACGAAGCGGGGATAGGACATGAATATAGGCGTGTTGTGCAACCTTATGGAATATATATAACTTTAGAGAATAAATGTAGAGGGAAACAACACTGAGGCACGCATGACTTTGAGGAATTATCCCCGTGCGTCTCAGCACTGAATAAAAAGCATACCTACTTTACAACTTTAACGAGTTGTGGAGTCAATCCGTGCATCAAGTTTAGCTGTAGCCCATCCTGGACACCTGTGGTTCCCAGACACTCCTTATCCCTGTGTCCTGTTCTTCTAGACTGTTTTTCTTAAACTATGTCACAACTATAACGATTTGTTAACGATGTGAGAATTCTCAATATGTTCTCTAGTTGCAATCTATTTTTTTTTTCTCTATGTATCATGCACCTCAGTAATTTTCCATTGCTACTGTTACAAAGCCATCAAACTTAACGTTACTTAAATCTAATTCTAAAGGTTTCCATATTCTGTTTTGTGATTTTGTGCCCCCTTGTTTCAGCTCCATGCTGGGGTGAATGAGCATGGGTTGTGTTGAGCTGGGTCCTTCTCTGCCCACCCCCGCCCCCCTCTGCATTCCCAAATCCCCATGGGAAGTCATGCGGGATGCTGAGTCCTGCTGATCCCGGCTTTGGCAGAAAGAGGGCACTTTCCGAGGCTTTGAAGTGAAAGCTGATGGTTTCTGAAAGGAGACGGGTTGAGGATAGGGATGTCACTGGGACTGGGAGTTCTTGGGGATGGCTTGTTGCTCTGTCCTGTCAGCCCTATGGGAAGTGCTCCAAATACTCCTACTGATGTAGTCTTATTGAGGGAATACACTCATTATTAGTGCCATTACATTCCCATAATACCAGGGAAATGCTTCTTGTCACCAGCCCACAGGGAAGAGGGACGCTTTGCCTTGGGAGAGAGCAGAAAACCCACAAGGTACCCCAGGGACCCTGCGGTGCTGTAGAGCTGAATGGCAGAGTTGGAACTGAATGAGCTTTAAGGTTCCTCCCATCCCAACCCATGCTGTGATTCCATGAATTTTGGCGTTAGTTTTGTACCTGGAAGCACAGCTCTTGTGGAAGAAAATCTTCACCCCAGGTGTGCTCTACCACGAGCACCCACTGCTTTTTGGATGAAACCCCTAAATCTCATGGACATGGGATTTTTCTTCCCGGGAAAAGCCCCATCCCACGACCGCTCTGATAGCACTGGAATAACTCAAATGTCTCTCAATTGCCTCTCAAATTGCCTCTCAAATGCAACTATTCCCATGTTCATCCTCACTCCCCAATGACTCTCTTGGCTGCAGGATTGCTTCTCCATGGCCAAAATCTCCTGGTACGGAGGGGTGAGCCTCCGTGCCCAGCGCTGGCCGCTCAATGGAGCCCAAAGCCAGGCGCAGCCTTTTGTCAGTGGAGGCTTCAGCAAGAATCCCACGGGATATGGGCCTGTTCTGGAGAGGTACTTCTTGGGCTGCACAGGTAACTGCTTCCTTCCCCATCCAGCTTCCTGTTCCTTCAATCCCTGTGTTTCTCCATCCTCTCCTCATCTATAAAGCAACTGGTTTAGCAGCAGGGTTGATGCCTTGGAGGTGAAGCTATCCTTCTAATGCAGTCCCAACTGGCAGCGGGACACAGTGGATGGATCCCACTTTGCCTCATCCCTATGGAAAAGGCTATGATACCAAACCTCAGTGCCTGAGAGGATGGGGTTGGCTCAGCTCGCCCCAAGGAAATCCCTGCTCTTGGTCTTTCTTCGTTTTTAGGATCTGTTTAAGCAGAGATCTGTGTCCATTGCCAGCTCCTCCAGCACCACTTGAATGGCTTCATCCTGAGCTCCCAGGTCCCTGACACTGCTCTGGGATGCTGGATGAGAGCTTAGGGGCTGTTGTCATTTTTGGGTGGATATTTGGATTATTCTGCAGCACTCCAGACTTCAGCCATTGCCCCTAATTAATCAAATGATCTGCGACTGCCCTGCAGTGATGAAGCTGAAGCTGCTGCCTAAGCTGAATGCAGAGCAAAAAGGCAGGAAATGGAGTAAATCCCCCCTCGAAAGGCGTTTTGGTTTAAAGGGAATAGCGAAAGCAGAGAGCAGGGCTTTGCCTGCGTGGCTGGGATCAGTCCAGGAGGTCCTGGTACCAGTTAGGCTCTGCCCTGTACATCCCTATCCCTGTGACCACCAGTGCTGAGGACCGAGGCCGGGCAGGCACGCGCTGAGACACCGCCTTGCTCTGCTCTCCCCCAAGGCGTGACGGTGACGGTGCCTCCCGATGAGCCCGTGCTCCTCTCATTGGAGAGCAACCGGCATTTCTGCCTGGCATCCCCGGTGGGCAGAGCGGTCGAGCCCCTGCACTACACCCTCTGTGCCAGCACTGACATCGCGGCCGTGCACCAGCACGTGGGCACCCAGCTCAGCGCGTAGGAGCCGGCGCTGCCGGATACAGCGCTCCTGGGGTAAGGCATTCCCACGGGTAGGGACCCCTTCCACTGGAGCAGGATGCTCCAAGCCCCTGTGTCCAGTCTGGCCTTGAGCACTGCCAGGGAAGGGGCAGCACACAGCTCCTCTGAGCACCCTGTGCTAGCGCCTCAGCACCCGCATGGTGAAGCATCTTGTGCTGGCACAGGGTGCAGCCACCAGCTCTTTCCACGGCATAGGCCTCCAGTCTGGAGGTATTCTGGCCCAGAGGGTTCAGCTGCCAAAATAAAATGAGGTTTGAGGTCACTGGCGAGGAGGCTGAAGCAGCATCATGTTCAGGACGGGGTCCTGTTTGTGTTCAAAACGTGCAGAGAGCGCTGGTAAAGAGGTCAGGGAGCAATCCTTCAATGGGGCCCTATTTTTAGACAGTTTTCCTTAGAAAACAGGGCCTGGGCAATCACACCACAGAGATGCTGAACCCACTGGTGTGCGGTCCACGGGGCTGCGTAACCTCAGCCTGGGAGCTGCGGCAGCAACAGGGGCTGCTCGAGATGCGAGGAGCCTCTGGAGGGACTGGGGCTCTGTGGGCGGCTTGGCTGAGCCCTTGGCTCAGTTCTGTGTGGCATTTCTATACAGGCTGAGCCAGATTTTCAGAGCGAGGATGCTCCGGCTCCAAAGGCTTCATCTCCCTTTCCCTGTCCCTTCCCACCCTCTCCTGTCCTTCCCAAGCCCCTCCACGGTGTTTCAGAGGGCATCTGGAATCCCCTTCCACTGAGTATTTCTGACAACAATACTCTTCTTCTCCACTGCTGTGCACTATGGAACTGAAGGGAGCTAAAGCACAGGAGTACTCTCCCGTGATGCTTTGTCTTTGCATGCCATTGTGGAAAGAAAACCCAGCATTTCCCCAATGGTTTTCTCTGCAAGAAAGAAATCCCTTTTTATATATTCTGATTAAATGTAGAAACTCTGGAGACATCTGGTCCTAAAAGGGCCAAAGATCATAGAGTCAGAGTGGTTTGGGTTGAAGGGACCTTAAAGCTCCTCCAGCTCCAACCCCTGCCACAGGCAGGGACCCATTCCACTAGAGCAGCTTGCTCCAAGCCCCTGTGTCCAACCTGGACTTGAACACCTCCAGGGATGGGGCAGCCACAGCTTCTCTGGGCATCCTGTCCCTTCCTTTAGCCTAAATCTCCTGTTTCGGTCTGAGCCCATCACCCCTTGTCCTATCGCTCCAGCCCCTGATGAAGAGTCCCTCCCTCCTCAGCATCCTTGCAGCCCCCTTCAGACACTGGAAGCTGCTCTGAGGTCTACACGCAGCTTCTCTTCTCCAGGCTGAACAGCCCCAATGTACTCAGCCTGGCTCCATACGGGAGCTGCTCCAGCATCCTCATGGCCTCCTCTGGACTTGCTCCAACAGCTCTGTGTCCTTCTTCTGCTGAGGACACCAGAACGCAAGAGATTCTTGCTTTGCCCTTTATTGGGTTAAGCTGGTCACAGGTTTCTCTTTTCTCCCCCATGCTGCAGGTCCTGAACCTCACCCGCCGCTGCATCCAGAGGCACCGGGACTTCGTTGTGCCGCTGCTCATCAAATACAGCTCGGAATGGCTCAGCTGGGGGTATCCCATCTTCCGGCCGGCCTGGTGGCTCAGCCCCACAGATCCAGCCGCTTTCACCATCCAGGATGAGTTCCTCATTGGAGATGAGGTAGGGAATGTGGGGCTGAATGCTCTCCCAGGGTAAATAAGGTGCCCCCTGCCCTCACCCATCCACCTCTTTGCATCCTGCCTGAGTACAGCACTGGGGTAGGGGTGGTGGGGAACCATAGGGCTGGTGGGACCCTGTGGCTCCTTCAGCTTTGCGATTTATTCAGATTGAGTTGTTGACAAGGCTTCTTTCCTTTTGGCTTTTAATATCAGGGTATTCTTCAGTCCTTTCTGCTGGAAGACACCCCCTGATTGTCAGCAGTTCTTTCCCCCCTCTTTTCAGGCTGCTTGTCCCATTACTTGATGCTACAGCACGATTGTTTCATGCTGTAAATGCTCCCTGCAAGCCTGGTGTGCTCACACTTTGGTCACGTAGCGGGAGTCTGTCCCTGCAGATGTGTCCATCCCACTGCTGCTCCTTTAGATGGCCTGATAGTTGATGTGGTCTGTGCTGCTTCAAACCAAAAAGCTCTTGGAAAAGCAACTCATGCCTTTTGGAAAAGACTTTCCTTAAAGGAAACTGTGCCTCATCCTGCCATGGTTGTAAGGTGCCTCCGGTTTGGGCAATGGCATCCCTTGATCTTTGTCCCTCCTGCTTTGCCTGGGTGCAGGATCCCAACAGCTCAAGACTTCGGCAGTTCCTACCCGGGTTTTTTAGTCCATTAAAAGCATAATCCTCAGTTCATACTATTGAATTCATTTTGCAGCGACACACTGGGCTGTCTTTACACAGGGATGCTGCTAATCATGGGGATATCACCTCCATAAAATAAGTATCCTCAATCCCAAAGCAAAGCTCAGTAGCAGTTTGTTCCTTGTTTCAATAGGAAAGCAGCTTGTGCTGCAGAGGTACCTTTCGAGGCTCTGCCTGCAGCCTCCAACAGATGCTGCAATACCCGACTGCCACATATGAGTTTCTGGTCATAAAATATGTGAATTCATTTATAGATTTTAGTATTTATTATTACGGAAAATTTCACTGCAGGAGACCAGCTTCTTAAGAAGGAGCAGAAAGGCCTTTAGAGAGAGCTCGGATAGAATCATAGAATCACCCAGGTTGGAAAAGACCTTTAAAATCATCAAGTCCGACCTAAGTTGGGAAGCTTTTAGAACACAAACCTTTGGCACAAAGGAATTGGAGAGCAGCACTGTGTGAGTGCAGAGGTCGCAGGGAGCTGAGGCTTTGCCCCTGTCCCAGGGTTGTTTGGGCACTAATGGGGGTATTAGTTTTGAACTGAGCAAGCTTAAACTTAGTCCCTTCCCCTAGAATCTCTCGATCGATGCAATTCAGGCAGGCAGGGCAAGAGTGTGCTCCATGTTAGCTGACATTCCCCGTTCAACCCTGCAGGCTCCGGGAGGAAAGATAATAAAGGGTCAGAGCAGCTTCAGGCTTCTCTCCCCTGCGAGGTGCAAAGCTTTGGCTTGGCTGAACACTGCTGAAGTAGGGTAAAATGTGGTGTGTGCTCTGTAAGGGTGTCAGGGCCAGGCAGTTGTGATAGAGCAGGAGGTGAGGCTGCCAAGAAGCTCCCCTGGCTTCAGGTTTTAATCGTTATTGCTCTCATTTTCCAAGAGAGCCTGAGCCTATGTGTGGGGAGCCCAGGCAGGGATGGTTTGATTCCAAGCTGCCGTTTGGAAGCTGCAAGAACAGAAACATGCTCCAGAAACAGCTTTGGTGCAATGTGGAGCATCATTAGCTCTGAACTACTGGGAAATGCAGTGTGGTTCCGTCCCGGTACAGTCTGAGGCAGGACTAAGGGCAGAACAGCAGGATAAACCCTCTGAGCATCATTGCTTAGTGCAAGCAGCTGCCGCAAGCGCTGATGAGCACAGCTCTGGTGGCCCTGCATGTGCCAGGGGGTTGGAAGTGGATGAGCTTTAAGGCCCCTTCCAACACCAACCAATCTGGGATGCTATTCCTGATGCCCTCCTGCTTCTGAGTCGCACCTGAGGTGTTTTGGGGGTTACCCTGGGCTGGGACAGCCCTGCTCTGAAAGCTGATTGTCGGGCTGTGATTTGTGCATTCATCACTTCCAGATCTCTTGGCACGTTCAGCCTGAATCAGGCCGGGCACTATAGCTGTTAAACGTGCCAGAATGCTCCATGAGCAGGTTTTAGGTCAGATTTTTGCTGACTACGAAGGGAAATAAGCATCATCTCCCCTTGAGCAGACAGACAGCAATGCCTTTGGGTGTCTGCAAGCGGCTTTGGATGCAGTGGTGGACTGCAGTGGGCAGGGTGGTTTTGATCAGGCTTGAGGTCTTGAAGCTGGATTTAACACTGCACAGCCACATTCCAGCATTACTCATGAGCAAACGTCACTACTGGGAAGGGAATTGGAGCAGACCCCTGCTGAATTCTTCCAGCAAAGCACGTTGAAATACAACAGCAAAGAGCCAAGCTGTGCTGGTTTGTGTCGTGCGGTGGTTTGTGGCTGCTTGTCAGTGCCATCTGCCTGGCGAAAGGGATGCTGCAGGTGAGAAAGCCAAGTGTGGCTGCCAAATACATTTATGAAGGCCGGGAGGGTTCAAAAGTGTCCCCCCAAATGTTGCAAACACCAGGACTTGTCCCTGGGATGACGCGGCTGTGCAGAGCAGAGCACACCTCTCCTTATGCCTCTGTTCCGAATGGGGCTCACTGATTTGACCCAAGAGCAACTTCTTCATGCTTTTACTTTTACATACTTATTAAATGTAATCATCCCTATGCCAAGGCCACTGGCTGGGATTTTGATGACCATTTGAGGGTGCTGGGAAGCTAAGTCCTTTGAGTCTCCCAAAGGAGCCTTGAGTCCACAGAATGATAAATATGCATCCGTTGCTTGGGATAGTATCGATCACATTGTGTATTTTGAGCATCGCCTTTTCCTAGGGTTTAATCCTACCTCACCTCTAACCTGTAACACTCAATTAGTCTGAGAGGTAGAAACAAATCCTTCTCCTAGATGCAGGAGAGGAAAGGTGGGAGGGGAGGTGGGAAGAGAGCGTTAAGTTGCCTGCAGAGCAGCCCCAAACAGAGGGCTTTCGAAGTCCTTTTGAGCAGCCTGGAGCTAAAGCTCTTTTCCTACCTTTTTTCAGTCTCTTTCCTATTCAGGTGGAACATGTTCATATCTACCTGAAATACGAGTTTCTGCTTGGTTTCCTACGGGATTCTCTTTGGCTTCACTGACTAAGTTGTATCAAAGAGTCGGCCTGAATCAAATCCTCCCAAGCACGGCAGGAAAGGGAAATTCTCAACTCTGCCACAGATGGCTTGGGGATGTCTCTCGTCCATACTCGGTGCCACCAGTGCCTACTGCAATCCCATAAAACCTTCTCAGAAGCTGCTTTGTGGGAGCCTGAACCCACCTGCATGTGCCTCTGGGCACCCCAAGCTAGTTCATGGTGTCCCTGCTCACTGCAGGGGGCTGAACTAGATGAGCTTTGAAGGTCCCTTCCAACCCGAACCATTGTGTGATTCTCTGGCCTTTGCTCAGCACAGCTCAGGGAGCTTTGTGCTTACCTCTGCTGTGGCACGCATGGACACTCATCTGCAGTTAAGGGCCAGACCCCCTGACCTCCTCTGTGGTTGGTTGTTCCTTCAGCCTTGTGCTTTGCTTGGTGCACGTCCTGGCTAATCCTCCAAGTGCTACGTTTCTCTTTATTCCCTGCAGGTCCTGGTTGCTCCAGTAACAGAGAAAGGGCAGACGTGGAGGGACATCTACCTGCCCGGAGAGGGGCACCTCTGGATGGACACCACCACTGCCCGTGTGTTCGACGGAGGCACCATCCTCAGGAACTACTCTGCTGGCCTTGCAGAGGTGCTGGTCTTTGTGAAGACCTCCGAACTCCAGCCTGCTGCAGCTCTGGGGCCTCTCTCAGGGCAGTGCTGCCCACATGTGCTCGCTCTTCCAGCCTATTTGTACTGTTCCAAGAACCTTTGTTTACCAGTATTATCTTAGCAGAAGTCCTTTGAGTCTTTCCTTACTTGCTGTTGTTCTAAGAGAGGAGATGCAGCTTTGGCACAAAGACACGCTCATGTGCAGTGGTGACCTCTGTGCTTCCAGGGCTTGCCCAGTGCCATGTTTGTGTGTGAGCTCAGGTGGGCACATGCGGCATTTCCAGCTCCCTGGCACCACGCTCAAAGATGCTGCCTTGGCCAGAGAGTGGATTTCCTAGAGCAGGAGGTAAATGAACATGGGCTCATACCCGATGGGATGCTTTGTGTTTGAAGAGAAAAGCATACGCAGAGAAAACTGACTGTGAGAGCTCTCTTCAGGTTCCTGGACATCACGTGTGCTAAGCACTACCTGCTTCTCTCAGCTGCTGCTGGGTGTACGGTTCCCCAGGGCAGTCTTTGGTAGCAAAGCCTGACTTTGAGGATAACCAGGAAAACTGGGTGAATTCCAGGTCTATTGGCAGCAGGTTTCTGCGGAACAAAAGTAAACTTTGCCAGACAGGATCGTCATCCACCTTGGAATACAATCTCTGGTGCTCATCACTGAACTCCTATAGGCCCCAAAGAGGGCTCTTCATCATCTGAAGATGATGGTGGTTCTTTTTCCTCTCAATTATTCCCTGCAGTGCAACAGCGTGACCAGCCTTATTCCACCCAGCAGAAGCCATTCCATAGGCAATCCAGACATCCCACGCGCTGAGTGTATATTTAGGGAGATGACGAGCTTCTCTGATAGCCCAAGTTATGGATTTCTGGGACATTAACATGTACAATAATGGGGTGAGTTCAAAGGCTGGTGTTTGAGGGCAGGAGGAGGTGGTAGCTGGGACTGAAGTGGAGAGCAAGATTGTGCTGCTGGGCTTGGGCACAACCAGCCCCCGTGACGAACTGCATCAGCAGCTTGGATTGGTGTGGAAATGCTGCTCTACCAAGCTGTGGCTGCTGAAAAATGCAATTCAAGGTGTACCAGGTCCTCCCAAGCCGTTTTCCCCTGAAATTAACTGGAGTGAAGGCAGGAGAGGAATAGCATATATCCAGCTGTGGAAGGCCAGAGAGGTGCAGAGTGATGGCTGGGATGTGGGAAGTCCTCGAGTTGTCCAGGACGGCGCGCTCGGGGGGCAGACCACGTCCCGCGTTGCGGTCAATGCCCCAGGCCGTGCTCCGGAACCGCCTCCCGTTCCGCAGCGATCTCCAGCCCCGCCGCGACCGTCGGCGGTTGCTGCGGTGCCACCTCCGGGACCTGCTCCTGCTCCTCGCTGAGCCCCGGCCGTGAGCACGGGCACGGGCTCGTCTGGAAGAGCCGACATTCCAGCGGCCGGAGGGGCACGGCTGCCTCCCGTCCGACCGGCGGCGCAAGGGTCTCCCCCTGCCCTCTTCATGGCCCTCATGGATGCGGCCGTCCCGCATGGGGAAGATGTGGTTAACGGAGCCCTGGCACCTCGGGCACACGGCTCTCCTGCGGGCCCACTCCTGGGGCAAGCAGAAGCAGTGCCTGCAGGAGCCCAGGCAGACTCCGCTGTTGGGGGGTTCCTGGCCCCTCGGCTCCTCAGACGCCTTCATCGGCTCCGCCCGGGACCCCCGCCTGCTGTTGGCAGGGAAGAGCCGCCCCTGTCCAAGCGCTCCCCGTCCGCCACCTCCCTGCAACCCAAAGCCATGCAGAGCTCAGCCCTGCCCTGCGGGCACCACCGGCCCGAGGCAGGGAAGCCCCAGGAGGTGCCCGCGCTGCCGGGAGCGAGCCAGGGCCCATCCCGGGGCAGGCGAGCGGCACCGGGGGCATCTCCGAGCGCTCCCGCTGCCGGGACTGACCTCTCCGGCAGCAAAGCGGCTCCCGGCCTGGCCGCGAGGGCAGCGCAGGGGCCGGGCTCCTTCGTCCCCCCGCAGCCGCTGTCCCCATGCACAGGACAGCGCTGGGGCCCCCGGCGCTGCCGCGCGCGGCTCCCAAGGGGCGATGTCAGAAGCGTCACAGTGACCCCAGGGACATCACGGGGCTCTGGGCTCCAAAAGCAGAGGCAGGCTCCAGGGCAGAAGGCTCATTTGGCCGAGCGTCCTGAGCTGGGCTCCACTCCGCTGGGAGAGATGCGGACTTGGCAGAGGGAGAGGATTGGACCCGCGGCACAGAGCCAGGATGCCGATGGCGCTGAGCGGAGCTGCTGCTCCCTGTCAGTAAAGGCTGGGAGGCTGCACAGGGGCGCGAAACCTGGCACAGGTTTCCTCTGGTCTCCTTATGGCCAGGCTGATGGGGAAGGGGAAAGAGAAAGGGAAGGGGGAGAGGAGGAGAAAAGGGAGAGCCCCAGAACTGTAGAGCAGCTCCATTGGGAGGGGCTTGCAGCAATCCCCTTGTCCAACACCCGACCACGTCAGGGCTTGTCCAAAAGTGAAAGCA
>NW_026641367.1:0-695 GCF_028554395.1 Pezoporus wallicus | reverse complement strand
AGTGGAAGGTGTTGGGGTCGGAGCTGGAGGAGCTTTAAACTCCCTTCCAACACAAACCATTCCATGATTCCATGATTTTGCATAACTGAGGAGGGGTGATTCTCATTAACACAATAAAGGAGCTCTTTGCTCCTTTCTGCTCCATTCTTTCATCCTCTGAGCACAGGAATACATCAAAGGAGGCTGAATGCAGAGCTGCCGCTGTGTTTAGGGCATTGCATGGTGGAAAACCCAGTTCTCTCCTTGAGACATCAGGGAGTGCAGCCACAGTAATTGCCATGGCCAGCATCACCTGGGTCCTTCTCACACACCCTCTGCCAAGGGCTCAGGCTCTATTTAAGCTCAGTCCTGGCACTGGGCCCACTTCCAGGGCTGTGCTTTAACTGGGCTTGCTCCTGGTCTGTAACAAACATGAACTTGACTCTCAGTTTCCCCTGGGCTATCAGTGGAAGCTGCTGCTGTGCTCAGGGACACGGGGACTGTGCTCTGCTTTGTGGCCACTTTCAGCTCCCAGCTTGCCTTCCCATTGGGAATAACTGGTCCTGGCTGCTCCCTTGAGGCACCTTGCATCATGCAAACAGCACAAACAACTCTCAATGAGAGGCAAGACCCTCTGGTGTCCAAGCTAGGGACAAGGCAAGCTCTAACGGAAACTAAGTGTTATAAACATCTCCCCCTCCTTGTCTGTGTCTGTC
>NW_026641366.1:0-7036 GCF_028554395.1 Pezoporus wallicus | reverse complement strand
CCAGCATCAGCCATGGGGGGGCACCCAGCATCAGCCATGGGGGGGGGGGGCACCCATAGGGACCCCCCCAGCATCAGCCATGGGGGGGGCACCCCTAGGGGATGCTTGAGGCGGGGGGGGGGGGGGTCCCTACCTGTCCGTGGGGAGCAGGCGATGGCGCAGCCCCCCCGGGCTGCTCTGCTCGCCCCCCCCCGCCGGCTCCTCCATGGGCCCCCCCGCGCTGGCCTCTGCCTGCAGCGACACCAGGACCTGGGGGGCAATGGGGGGTTCATTATGGGGTTAACGGGGGGGGCTTCTTATGGGGTTAATGGGGGCTCATAAGGGGTTAAGGAGGGGTCTCATTATGGGGTTACTGGGGGTGTCATCATGAGGTTAATGGGGGGCTCATAGGGGGTCTCATTATAGGGTTAATGGGGGCTCATAGGGGGTTAGTTGGGGGGTCTCATTATAGGGTTAATGGGGGCTCATAGGGGGTTAGTTGGGGGGTCTCATTATAGGGTTAATGGGGGCTCATAGGGGGTTAAGGAGGGTTCTCATTATGGGGTTACCGGGGGGTCTCATTATGGAGTTACTGGGGGGCTCATAGGGGATTAGCAGGGGGGTCTCATTATAGGGTTAATGGGGGCTCATAGGGGGTTACTGGGGGGGGGATCCATTATGGGGTTAATGGGGCTGTTCCATTATGGCGTTAATGGGGGTCTCACTATAGGGTTAATGGGGGGGGTCTCGTTATAGGGTTAATGGGGGCTCATAGGGGGCTACTGGGGGGTTCCATTATGGGGTTAATGGGGGGGGTCTCGTTATAGGGTTAATGGGGGCTCATAGGGGGTTAATGGGGGGGTTCCATTATGGGGTCTGGGGTCCACACCCGCAGCTGCGCCCGCAGTAGGACCTGGCTGCTGGGCCCCCCCCCGGCCAGGGGGAACCAACCATCGAGCACCAGCCCCTCGGAGGCCAGGAGCTGGGGCAGGGGCAGGCTCAGGGCCCCCAGGGGCTGCCCCCCCTCGTCCTTCACCTGTGGGGATGGGGGGGGGGGGGGTCAGCATCGCAATGGGGCCCCCCCTCAATGGGGCCAGGAGCGGGGCTGGGGCTGGGGCCGGGACCTGCAGCTCCAAGGACTCCACATGAGGCCGCTTGATGAGGAAGGAGAAGCCTTCATCCCACACGGGGGCTGTGCTGGGGGCGCTGGGCTGGGGGGGGCACAGGAGAGGGTGAGGACCCCCCCCCCGGACCCCCCCTGCCCCATAGCGACCCCAATGTGGTCCCCAGCGGGGCCTCACCTTGGTCTTAAAGGAGACGTCGCGCACGGAGAGGCTGGCGAAGGCGGCCGGGGGCTTGGAGCCCTTCCGGAGCTGGGATAATGGCGTGGATGGGATGGGATGGAGGGGGAATGGGGGCAATGGGGGAACGGGGGCAATGGGGGAATGGGGGACAGTGGGGGGCAATGGGGGAATGGGGGCAATGGGGTAATTTGGGCAATGGGGGCAATAGGGGTAATGGGGGCAATGGGGGCAATAGGGGTAATGGGGGCAATGGGTGCAACGGGGGCAATGGGGGCAATAGGGGTAATGGGGGCAATAGGGGTAATGGGGGGTATGGGGTAATTTGGGCAATGGGGGCAATAGGGGTAATGGGGGCAATAGGGGTAATAGGGGTAATGGGGGCAATGGGGGCAGTAGGGTTAATGGAGGCAATTTGGCAATGGGGGCAATGGGGCAATGGGGCCAATGTGGGTAATGGGGACAATGTGAGCAATGGGGCCAATGGGGGCAATGGGGCAATGAGGGTAGCGGGGCAATGGGGCAATAGGGGCAATGGGGTTATGGGAGCAATGGGGGCTATGGGGCAATGGGGGTCCGGGGGGTCTCACCGGGAGGTCTGAAGCTCGGTCCAGGAACACCGAGAGCAGCGCAGCCGCGAGCTCCTCGTTGTAGGGGGGCTGCAGGAGGCTGTTGATGTGCAGGACCTGGGGGCAATGGGGAGCTGGGGGGCACCGAGCGGCTGCGGGGTGTGGGGCAGGGAGGGGGACGCGATGGGGATGGGGTAGGGATGGGAACATGAATGGGGATGCAGAGTGATAAGGATGGGGATGAACAGGGATGCGTAGGGACACGTGACAGGGATGGAGAATGGGATGCAAGAGAAGAGGGATGGGGATACACAGGGATATGGATTGGGATGGGAATGCAGAGACATGGATGAGGACAACGGATGGAGATGGGGATGGGAATAAGAATGGGGATAAGGATGGGGAGGCACAGGGATGGGGATATGGATATAGATGTGGCTGCACATGAGAACATGGATATGGATATAGATACAGATGTGGATGCAGATGTGAATACGGATATGGATGTGGATGGGGATACAGATATGAATTGGGATCTGGATGTGGATGCAGATGTGGATGCGGATGTGGATGCGGATGCAGATGTGGATGCGGATGCGGATGCGGATGCGGATGTGGATGCGGATGCGGATGTGGATGCGGATGTGGATGCAGATGTGGATGTGGATGCGGATGTGGATACGGATGCGGATGCAGATGTGGATGTAGATGTGGATGCAGATGTGGATACAGATGCGGATGCGTATGCAGATGCGGATGCGCATGCGGATGCGCATGCGGATGCAGATGCGGATGCAGATGTGGATGCAGATGCAGATGTGGATACAGATGTGGATGCGGATGCAGATGCGGATACAGATGAGTATGCGGATGCAGATGCGGATACAGATGAGTATGCGGATGCAGATGCAGATGTGGATGCAGATGTGGATGCGGATGCAGATGCAGATGCAGATGCGGATGCGGATGTGGATGTGGATGCAGATGTGGATACAGATGTGGATGCGGATGCAGATGCGGATGCAGATGTGGATGAGGATGCGGATGCAGATGTGGATGCGGATACAGATGTGGATGCGGATGTGGATGCGGATGCAGATGCGGATGCGGATGCAGGAGCCGGTACCTGCTGCAGCAGCGCGGGGCTGTCGCTGGGGCTCAGGCTCTCGAGCTTCACGTGGAGCTGCCCGGATTTGACCCCCTCCAGCGGCAGCCACTGCAGGGACCGGGGGGGGGACGGGGTCAGGACCCCCCCAAGCAGGGCAGGGCCCCCCCCCCCCCGGCCCCTCTCCCACCTCATCCACCACGCGGTTGCTCAGCACCCGCTGCAGCGGCACCTTGCACCTGCGGGGGGGCAGTGGGGGGGTCACCACCGGTATCCCCCCCCGCCCCCCCCCAGCCCCCCCCCCCCCCCCCCCCCCCCCCCCCCCCCCCCCCCGCCCCCCACCGGCCCAGGAAGTCGTCCTCATCCAGGTCCTTGTCAAAGAGCTCGAACTCCACGTCCTGGCCCGGGATGTCGGTGACGATGGCCTGGGGGGGCATCAGTGAGCGCCCCATAGATGCCCCATAGGGACCCATAGACACACCATAGATAACCCATAGATACCCACAGGTACCCCACAGACATCCCATAGACCCCCACAGATACCCAGATACCCCATAGGCACTCACAGATACCCCATAGAGACCCATAGATACCCCATAGATACCCATAGGCACCCACAGATACCCAGTAGAGACCCATATATACCCCATAGGTACCCACAGGTACCCATAGACATCCCATAGACACACACAGCCCCTCATATCCCCCTTGGACCCCTATACACCCCATATCCCCCATAGACCCCTATAGACCCCTGTAGACATCCATATCCCTCACAGCCCCCATAGACATCCATATCCCCCACAGCTACCCATATCCCCCATATCCCCCCACAGACACCCATAGCCTCCCCACAGCCCCTGCCACAGACACCCATAGACACCCATAGCCCCCCACTGCCCCCCCATAGGCCCCCATAGCCCCCGCCATAGACACCCATAGCCCCCCATGGACCCCTACAGACCCCCATACCCCCCCACAGACCCCCTATAGACCCCCCATACCCCCTCATAGACACCCATAGCCCCCCCATACCCTCCCCATAGACCCCCATGCCCCCCATATCCCACCCCATAGCCCCCTCCATAGGCCCCCCTTAGCCCCCCCCATATCCCCACCATAGATCCCCCCATAGCTCCCCATATCCCCCCCATATCCCCCCCATATCCCCCCCATAGCTCCCCATAGTCCCCCATATCCCCCATAGCCCCCCCTATAGCTCCCCCCATAGCTCCCCCCATAGCTCCCCCCATATCCCCCATAGCTCCCCCCATATCCCCCCATAGCTCCCCATATCCCCCCATAGCTCCCCATATCCCCCATAGCCCCCCCTATAGCTCCCCCCCTCCCCCCATAGCTCCCCCCATATCCCCCATAGCTCCCCCCATATCCCCCATATCCCCCCATAGCTCCCCATATCCCCCATAGCTACCCCCATAGCCCCCCATATCCCCCATATCCCCCCATATCCCCCCCTATAGACCCCCCATATCCCCCCCATATCCCCCCATAGCTCCCCCCATATCCCCCCCTATAGACCCCCCATATCCCCCCCATATCCCCCCATGCCCCCCCATAGCCCCCCTTATCCCCCCAGACCCCCCATATCCCCCCCATATCCCCCCCATATCCCCCCATAGCTCCCCCCATAGCTCTCCCTATAGACCCCCCATCTCCCCCCCCCCACCTCATAGACCTCGTCCCAGCGGGGGTTGAGCTCCTCGCGCAGGACGCGGCTCCTGAAGCGCGCTCCCGCGCGCGCACGCGCGCGTAGGGGTCGGAGCGGCCCCGCAGCGCCCCCCGCAGGACGCGGTCCTTGGGCACCAGCGCGGCCGCCGCCAGCAGCTGCACGCGCAGCACGCGCTGGGCACGGGGGAGCCCGGCCTGAGCCACCGGGACCCACAGAGAGGGACCCAGAGACCCACAGAGACCCACAGGGACCCATAGAGACCCATAGGGACCCATAGGGACCCATAGGGACCCACAGAGACCCATAGGGACCCACAGAGACCCATAGGGACCCATAGAGACCCATAGAGACACATAGAGAGGGACCCACAGAGACCCATAGAGACCCATAGGGACCCACAGAGACCCATAGGGACCCATAGAGACCCATAGAGACCCATAGAGACCCATAGAGACCCATAGGGACCCATAGGGACCCATAGAGAGACCACAGGGACCCATAGAGACCCATAGAGACCCATAGAGACCCATAGAGACCCATAGGGACCCATAGGGACCATAGAGACCCCCATAGGGACCCATAGAGACCCATAGAGACCCATAGAGACCCATAGAGACCCATAGAGACCCATAGAGACCCATAGGGACCCCCATAAGGACCCATAGGGACCCATACGGATCCATAGAGACCCATAGGGACCCACAGCGACCCCCATAGCGACCCATAGGGAGCCATAGAGAGACCACAGGGACCCATAGAGACCCATAGAGACCCATAGAGACCCACAGAGACCCATAGAGACCCATAGAGACCCATAGAGACCCATAGAGACACATAGAGAGGGACCCACAGAGACCCATAGAGACCCATAGGGACCCACAGAGACCCATAGGGACCCATAGAGACCCATAGAGACCCATAGAGACCCATAGAGACCCATAGGGACCCATAGGGACCCATAGGGACCCATAGAGAGACCACAGGGACCCATAGAGACCCATAGAGACCCACAGAGACCCATAGAGACCCATAGAGACCCATAGAGACCCATAGAGAGACCATAGAGACCCATAGAGGAGACCCATAGGGACCCATAGAGACCCATAGAGACACATAGAGACCCATAGAGACCCACAGAGACCCATAGGGACCCATAGAGACCCATAGAGACCCATAGGGACCCATAGAGACCCATAGAGACACATAGAGACCCATAGAGACCCATAGAGACCCACAGAGACACATAGAGACCCATAGAGACCCATAGAGACACATAGAGACACATAGAGAGACCATAGAGACCCATAGAGACACATAGAGACCATAGAGACCCATAGAGACACATAGAGACCCATAGAGACCCACAGAGACCCATAGAGACACATAGAGACCCATAGAGACCCATAGAGACCCATAGAGACACATAGAGACCCATAGAGACACATAGAGACATAGAGACACATAGAGACACATAGAGACCCATAGAGACACATAGAGACCCATAGAGACCCATAGAGACCCATAGAGACCCACAGAGACCCATAGAGACCCATAGAGACCCACAGAGACCCATAGAGAGGGACCCATAGAGACCCATAGAGACCCACAGAGACGGACCCATAGAGACCCACAGAGACCCATAGAGACCCACAAAGACCCATAGAGACCCATAGAGACCCACAGAGACCCACAGAGACCCTTAGAGAACCATAGAGACCCATAGAGACCCATAGAGACCCACAGAGACCCATAGAGAGAGACCCATAGAGACCCAGAGAGACTCATAGAGACCCACAGAGACCCATAGAGACCCACAGAGACCCATAGAGAGGGACCCATAGAGACCCAGAGAGACTCATAGAGACCCACAGAGACCCATAGAGACCCACAGAGACCCACAGGGACCCCACAGAGACTCACAGGGATCCATAGGGACCTCACAGGGACCCCACAGGGACACATAGAGACCATAGAAACCCACAGAGATCCATAGGGACCTCACAGGGACCTCATAGAGACCCACAGAGTCCCCATAGGGACCCCATCGTGACCCACAAACACCCATAGAGACCCCATGGAGACCCATACGAACCCCATAGAGACCACAGAGACCCCATAGAGCCCCACAGAACCCCTGTCCTGCCCCACAGAACCCCCACCCCTGACCCATCCCCCCTCCCCTCGGTTCCAAACTCGGCATCGGGGCTGGCGTGGGGGGGCCGGGGGGGGGCGGTGCTGCCCGAAGGCTCCGGGGGGGGCGGGGGGGAGAGGGGGCCCTCGGGGGCATCGAGGAAGAGAACCTGGGGGGTGGGGGTCAGAGCATGGATCCCTCCATAGCCCCATAGCCCCTATAGAACCCCATAGAACCCCATAGCCCCGATAGCCCCCACGG
>NW_026641365.1:0-706 GCF_028554395.1 Pezoporus wallicus | reverse complement strand
CTGGGCTGGACAGGGTTAAACTATGCTAGAGTGAACTGAACTGGGCTGGGCTGGATTAAAGTGAGCTGGACTGGGTTAAAGTGGACGGGGCTGGATCAAAATGAGCTGGACTGTGTTTAAAGTGGGCTGGACTGGGTTAAACTGGGCTGGACTGGATTATACTGAGTTGGAGTGTATTAATTCTGGCTGGACTGGGTTAAACTGTGCTGGGCTAGATTGAACTGAGCTGGACTGTATTAAATATGGCTGGACTGGGTTAAACTGTGCTAGAGTGAACTGAAGTGGGCTGGGCAGGATTAAAGTGAGCTGGACTGGCTTAAACAGGGCTGGGCTGGTTTGAACTGATCTGGAGTGGATTAAACTGGGCTGGACTGGGTTAAACTGTGCTGGGCTGGATCAAACTGGGCTGGACTGGTTTAAAGTTGGCTGGACTGTGTTAAACTGGGTTTCGAAGGATTGAACTGATCTGGAGTGGATTAAACTAGGCTGGACCGGGTTAAACTTGGCTGGGCTGTATCAGACTGGGCTGGACTGGGTTAAACTGGTCTGGATTGGGTTAAACTGGCCTGGGCTCGATTGAACTGAGCTGGACTGGATTGAACTGGGCTGGACAAGGTTAAACTGTGCTAGAGTGAACTGAACTGGGCTGGGCTGGATCTAACAGAGCAGGACTGGATTAAAACGGGCTAGTCAGGGTTTAATTGCG
>NW_026641364.1:0-696 GCF_028554395.1 Pezoporus wallicus | reverse complement strand
GGATGGTTGGGATGGGGATGGGGTGGTGGGGATGGGGATGGGGTGGTGGGGATGGGATGGTTGGGATGGGGATGGGGTGGTGGGGATGGGGATGGGGATGGGATGATGGGGGTGGGGATGGGATGGTGGGGTTGGGGATGGGGTGGTGGGGATGGGATAATGGGGATGGGGTGGTGAGGATGGGGATGGGATGATGGGGATGGGGTGGTGGGGATGGGGATGGGATGGTGGGGATGGGGATGGGATGATGGGGATGGGGATGGGGTGGTGGGGATGGGGATGGGGTGGTGGGGATGGGGATGATGGGGATGGGATGGTTGGGATGGGATGATGGGGGGATGGGGATGGTGAGGGCATGGGGATGGTGGGGATGGGGATGGGGATGGGGTGGTGAGGATGGGGATGGGATGGTGGGGATGGGGATGGGATGGTGGGGATGGGGATGGGGTGGTGGGGATGGGGGGATGGTGGGGATGGGGATGGGGTGGTGGGGATGGGGTGGTGGGGATGAGGATGGGATGATGGGGATGGGGTGGTGGGGATGGGGATGGGGTGGTGGGGATGGGATGGTTGGGATGGGGATGGGGTGGTGGGGATGGGGATGGGGTGGTGGGGATGGGGATGGGGTGGTGGGGATGGGATGGTGGGGATGGGGATGGGATGGTGGGGGTGGGGATGGGATGGTGGGGATGGGGA
>NW_026641363.1:0-695 GCF_028554395.1 Pezoporus wallicus | reverse complement strand
AGGGTTAGGGGTAAGGGTAGGGTTAGGGTTAGGGTTAGGGTTGGGTTAGGGTTAGGGTTAGGGTTAGGGTTAGGGTTGCCGTCTACTCCCACAGTCGAAGAGCCAGGAGGGAAAGCATGTGCGGGGCATCTTCAGCACACAGTCAGCTTTGCAATGCTGTCACCATTATTGCTGTCACTCCTCGGTTTCATACCTAAAAGTACATTTGAATGCAACCTCTCCAAAGCTGTTTCTCAGCTGCCCAGTAGCTCAGCCATTAGTGCACGAACTTCTGGCTACTGCTCCCAGATCCGAAGAGCCGGGAGGGAAAGCATGTGCTGGGCATCTTCAGCACACAGTCAGCTTTGCAACGGTGTCACCATCATTGCTGTCGCTCCTCGCTTTCATACCTAAAGGTCCATTTGAATGCACCCTCTTCGGAGCTTGCTCTCTGCTGCCAAGCAGCACAGTGAGTAGAGCACGAACGGTTGCCGTCTGCTGCCAGAGCCGAAGAGCCAGGAGGGAAAGCATGTGCTGGGCATCTTCAGCACACAGTCAGCTTTGCAACGGTGTCACCATCATTGCTGTCGCTCCTCGGTGTCATACCTAAAGGTCCATTTGAATGCACCCTCTTCGGAGCTTGCTCTCGGCTGCCCAGCTGCACAGTGAGTAGAGCACGAACAGTTGCCGTCTGCTCCCACAATCGAAGAGCCCGG
>NW_026641362.1:0-7072 GCF_028554395.1 Pezoporus wallicus | reverse complement strand
TCTATTCCCTTTCTACAAGGGGTAAGTGGACAATCGTATGATCACCTGTAGTGGGGCCCTGCATCCAGCCAGGTGGAGGAGAGGGACAATGGGTTTTACTGGTCTGTTTGGATCAGGTGGCCTGGCACATCTGTTATTTCCTTTATCATTTTTATTATTGGTGGTAGCCGTAGTGGTTTTGTGTTATACCTTAGTTACTGGGCGGCTCTTATCTCAACCCGTGGGAGTTACATGACTGGATTATGTCTAATCATATTTGCGAAGGGTAAAATCAAAAGGAGGCAAGAAAGATGAAGCAAGATGAAGAAACTATGTACTCACCACCCGGGACAGCATCTGACCAGGAGTTATTAGTATGTGAATCAGAGGAAGAGGTGACGTCTCGACCCCGGACCTCAACCGAGCTACGGAATATGCAATAAGATTTTACCCGTCAACCAGGGGAGCATATCATCACCTGATTGCTCTGATGCTGGGACAATGGGGCCGATGGTCACGAACTAGAATGTAGGGAAGCAGAGCAGCTGGGATCACTTGCTAGGGAAGGGGGAATTGACAAAGCAATTGCAAAAGAGAGAAAAGTCCCTCAGCCTTTGGAAGCTGCTCTTGGCAGCTGTGAAAGAAAGGTTTCCATACAAGGCCGATGTTATGAGTTGTTCTGCCAAGTGGACTACTCTACAGAAAGGCATCCAGTCTCTGAGGGAATCAGCCATTGTACAGATGATCTAACACGTTAAGCCAAATAACGGGATGTACCCATAGATCCAGATGAAGTCAAATGTACATGACCCATGTGGTGGGAATTTACACGGAATGCACCGTCATCATATGCCCATTCATTGGCAACAGTAACCTGGAATGACATAGTACCACTATCAGTGGATGAAATGATTCATAAAGTCCGAGAGTTCAAAGACAATCTCACCCCTTCCATCATCTCAGCTGTGGAAAAACTGTCCAAGCATCTTAAACAACTGAAGGACGATCTATCTGATCTATCCAGCTCCTCCCATGTACCAACACGTCTCAGCTATTAACAAAAGGCATTCTACTGCTCGAGAGGAGATACAGAAGGTATACGCCACGACCCTATGGTTTTACCTGTGGGATCACGGAGAAGACATGACAAAGTGGGATGGAAAACCTACTTCAGCTTTGGAGGAATGGGTGAGTGAACTGAAGAGGAGAACAAAGGTCAAGACTGATCATCCCATGAAAGCTGCGGCTTCAGTCTCCAGTAAGCAGGCTCCCAGATGGTGTAGAAGAGCTGATTTTACTTCAACTCCTGTTATAAGGAATTCTATTCCCTTTCTAAAGGACCTAAGTGTTCAATGTTGTGATGACAATTAGAGGGGCCCTGCCTCCAGCCAGGTGGAGGAGAAGGACAGTCGGGTTTACTGGACTGTGTGGATCAGACGCCCTGGCACATCAATCCCACAAAAGTATGAGGCTCTAGCAGATACTGGTGCACAATATATCCTGCTTCCATCAAGCTGCCAAAGGGTGGAACCCATCTACATTTCTGGAGTGACAGGAGGATCCCAAGAGTTGACTGTACTGGAGGCTGAAATCAGCCTGACTGGGAAGGAGTGGCAAAAGCACCCCATTGTGACTGGTCCAGAGGCTCCATGAATCCTTGGCATAGACTGTACCAGGAGAGGGTACTTCAAAGACCCAAAAGGGTACCAGTGGGCTTTTGGCATTGCTGCTTTGGAGACTGAGGAAATTGAGCAGCTGTCCACCTTGCCTGGTCTCTCAGAGGATCCTTCTGTTGTGGGGATGCTGAAGGTCAAAGAACAGCAACAGCCAATAGAAACCAAAACAGTGCACCAGCGGCGAGACCGCACCAACTGAGACTCCCTGTTTCCCATCTATAAACTGATCCGAAGACCGGAGAGCCAAGGAGTGATTAGTAGAACCCACTCTCCCTTTAATAGCCCCATATGGCCAGTGCAAAAGTCTAATGGAGAGTGGAGACTAGCAGTAGACTATTGTGGCCTGAATGAAGTCACACCACCATTGAGTGCTGCCGTACCGGACATGCCAGAACTTCAGTATGACCTGGAGTCCAAGGCAGCCAAGTGGGAGGCCACAATTGATATTGACAACACATTTTTCTCTATTCCTTCGGCAGCACAGTGCAGGCCACAATTTGCTTTTATTTGGAAGGGTGTCCGGTTCACTTGGAACCGACTGCCCCAGGGGTGGAAACACAGCCGTACCATCTGCCATGGACTGATCCGGACTGCACTGGAACAGGGGCAAGCTCCAGAACACCTGCAAGACATGATTGTGTGGGGCGATACAGTGGAAGTAGACTTTGAGAAAGTGAGCAAAATAATCCAAATCCTGATGAAAGCTGATTTTGCCATAAAACGGAGTAAGGTCAAGGGACCTGCACACCAGATTCTATTTTTGGAAATAAAATGGCAAGATGGACGCAGAGAGATCCTCACAGATGTGATCAACAAGATAACAGCAATGTCTCCACCAACTAATAAGAAAGAAACGCAAGCTTTCTTGGGTGCTGTGGGGTTCTGGAGAATGCACATCCCAAATTTCAGTCTGATTGTAAGCCCTCTCTCTCTCATGTGACCCGGAAGAAGAATGGTTTCAAATGGGGCCCTGAGCAACAACAAGCCTTTGAGCAAATTAAATGAGAGATAGCTCATGTAGTAGCCCTTGGACCAGTCTGAACCGGCCAGATGTAAAAAAATGTACTCTACACCACAGCTGGGGAGAATGGTCCTTCCTGGAGCCTCTGGCAGAAAGCTCCAGGGGAGACTCGAGGTCGACCCCTTGGCTTTTGGAGTCGGGGATACAAAGGATCTAAGGCCAGCTATACCCCAACTGAAAAAGAGATGCTGACATGCTATGAAGGGGTTTGAGCTGCTTCGGAAGTGATTGGCACTGAAGCGCAGCTCTCTTGTCACCCTGGTTGCCCGTGCTGGGCTGAATATTCAAAGGCAGGGTCTACTCTATACATAATGCAACTGATGCTACATGGAGTAAGTGGGCTGCACTAATTACCCAATGAGCTTGAATAGGAAATTCCAATCGTCCAGGCATTCTGGAACTCATCATCATGGACTGGCCAGAGGGCAAAGATTTTTGAAGGTCATCAAAGGAGGAGGTGATGCATGCTGAAGAGACCCCACCATATCATAAACTGTCAGAAAGTGAAAAGCAGTATGCCTTGTTTACTGATGGGTCTTGACGTATTGTGGGAAAGCATCAGAGATGGAAGGCAGCTGTATGGAGTCCTGGACGACAAGTTGCAGAAACTGCTGACGGAGAGGGTGAATCGAGTCAGTTTGCCGAGGTGAAAGACATCCAGCTGGCCTTGGACACTGCTGAACAAGAAAAGCGGCCAGTACTTCTATATATCTATACTGACTCATGGATGGTAGAAAATGCCCTGTGGGGGTGATTGCAGCAATGGAAGCAGAGCAATTGGGAATGCAGGTAAACCCATCTGGGCTGCTGCACTGTGGAAAGATATTGCTGCCAGGGTGCAGAACCTGATGGAGAAGATATGCCATGCAGATGCTCATGTACCCAAGAGTCTGGAAACTGAGGAACACCAGAACAACCAACAAGTGGATAAATCTGCTAAAACTGAAATGGCTCAGGTGGACTTAGATAGGCAGCATATGGGTGAATTATTTTTGGCCCGGTGGGCCCATGACACTTCAGGCCATCAGGGCAGAGATGCAACATACATATGGGCTCATGATTGAGGGGTGGACTTAACAATGGACAATATAGCCCAGGTTATTCATGAGTGTGAAACGTGCTGCAGTTAAGGAAGCTGAGCGGTTAAAGCCTCTTTGGTATGGTTGAAGTACAAATACGGGGAGGCCTGGTAGACTGACTATATCACATTCCCACCAACCCGCCAAGGCAAGTGCCATGTGCTTACCATGGTGGAAGCAACCACCGGGTGGCTGGAAACATATGCTGTGCCCCATGCCACTGCCCAGAACACTACCCTGGGCCTCGAGAAACAGATTTTGTGGGGACACAGCACCCCAGAGAGAAGTGAGTCAGACAATGGGACTCATTTCCGGAATAACCTTATTCTGGAGCCAAAGGCATGGCATTGAGTGGGTATAGCACATCTCCTATACCATGCACCAGCCTCTGGGAATATCGAATGGTACAATGGGCGGTTAAAAGCTACACTGAGAGCAATGGGTGGGGGAACTTTCAAGCATTGGGATACACACTTACCAAAGGCCACCTGGTTGGTCAACACCAGAGGATCTGCCAACAGGGCTGGTCCAGCCCAGTCAGAACTTTTACATATTGTAGAGGGGGACAAAGTTCCTGTGGTGCACATGAAGAATTTGCTGGGGCAGACAGTCTGGGTTATTCCTGCTTCAGGTAAAGGCAAACCCACTCGTGGGATTGCTTTTGCTCAGGATATACTTGGTGGGTAATGCGGGAAGATGGGGAAATCCGATGTATACCTCAAGGATTTGATTTTAGGGGAAAACAGCCAATGAACTTAATTGTATGCAGTTGCCTTCTATGTAATACTTTTATAGCCCATCAAGTAGATGTCTTCAGGTCACCAGCAACTGGCCCTGACTTCCCTCTGACCATCATCCCAACAGAGAATGAACTTTGATAGGACCAGACGAGTTCTGCGGCAAAGGAACGATCAGCATCAGCAGGCAACGATCCAACACTGCACACAGCCTCTCCTGCCCCAAAAGACTGTTACAAGAGATGGAACCCAACATCATGGACCAAATGGACTCGACAGCTTTATAGGGATTGGTCCATGCACTAAGGAATGATCTCTTTCTCTCTGTATGTGCATGTGGATGTATATATGTAAGAGCGATGGTATACCGAAAATGTGGGATGTGAGCATGACATGAATGGTATGGAATAAGGGATGGATAATGTCCTGGGTTCAGCAGTAGCAGTCATTTTTTCTCCTTCTTAGCAGCTGGTGCAGTGCTACGTTTTTTGACTTTCAGCCTGGGAACAGTGCTGATAAGATCAGTGTTTTTAGTTACTCCTCAAATGTTTTGTCTGATCAAGGACTTTGTGAGGCTCATGCTCTGCCAGGGAGGAGGGGAAGCCGGGAGGAAGCAGAGACAGGACACCTGACCCAAACTAGCCAAATAGGTATTCCATACTGCAGCACATCATGTATTCTCTTCCCTTGTTATTTCCCTTATCATTATTATTATTGGGGGTCGCAGTAGTGATTTGTGTTATACCTTAGTTACTGGGCGGTTCTTATCTCAGCCCGTGGGAGTTACGTTCTTTCAATTCTCCTCCCCGTCCCTCCGGAAGCGGGGGAAGGGGGGGGGAAGGGGTGGAGAGAGTGGGGGAGCTGCGTGGTTCTGATTTACAGCCTGGGCTTTAACTATGACACGTATATATACATCCACAGAGAGAGAGAGAGAGAGAATTCCTTAGTGCATGGACCATTTTCTATAATGCTGCTGAGTCCATCCGGTCCATGATGTCCGGCTCCATCTCTTGTAAGAGTCTTTCAGAGCAGGAGAGAGTGTTATGTAGTCAGTCTGCCAGGCCTCCCCATATTTGCACTTCAGCCATCGTCCTCCATACCAAAGAGGCTTTAACCGCTCAGCTTGCTTAATTGCAGCACGTTTTACACTCGTGAATAACCTGAGCAATAGTGTCCATTGCTATGTCCACCCCTTCATCATGAGTCCATCTCTATGTTGCATCTCTGCCCTGATGGTCTGAAGTGCCATGGGCCCACCAGGCTCAAAATAATTCACCCTCCCCTTCAGCAGTTTGCACAGCTTGTCGCAGGGGACTCCATGCAGTTGCCTTCCATCTCTGCTTCCAAAGCACTGGAGGGGCCCAGTGGACTAGATACTTGCCCATACTGTCCCACACACCCTGCCACTCATGACTGTCCAGCCTTGGGGAAAATCTCTTGGTCCTCCCATATCGTCGTCTAACCCTAGACAAGACCCAAACCTGACTCTGCTTGACTTTCAAGATCAGACAAAATGGTTGTGGGGAAAACCCACTCTGTATGTGTGCCAACATGGTGATCCCCATCACAATCAGCAGGCAGGTCTCAAGGGCACCCAAAGGCCATTCAAATCCTTCAGAACTCTCAAATGATGCTTCTGTACTTCTCACTGTGTCTGGTGTAGCTGCTGTGATTGGAGCTGGAGTAGTTGCGCTGTCTGCTGCGATTGGATTTTGAATGGCTGCTGTACTTGTTCCTCGGGTTGGTATAGCTGCTGTGCTTGCAGTTGGAGTATCTGCTGTAGTCAGAGTTTGAGTAGCTGCTGTACATGTCACTAGGGTGTGTGAGAATGTCTCCCTCATAGGCTGACAACCCGAGGAGAGGAAAAAAGATGTGTAATTGCTGTACACTTCTATTATATATCTCCCAAAGTATAGAGGTGGCGTCCACACTCGGAACGCAAGCCAGATCAGTTTCATGATCAATGTGTCTATTGTATTAGAAGTCATTACCAGAGAGTACATTAAAACAAGAACCTTAGCCCAAGGTCCCCAGCCGATAAACACTAACACAGCAAATACCAGCTGTAAGGTACGACATGCTGAAACTGTGAGATCAAGTGAAACAAATTTGAGAGCCAATAAATCAATATTGTGACAACTGAATATTAATCCAAAACAATGAATGCTTATCACAATTTTGCTCAGAGACCCGGATATACTGGGTGGGTAGTGCGGGAAGATGGGTGCCCTGGGCTCCCTTTATTCTGCTATTTATTAACCTGGGTAGGGATGTTCTCTTTTTACTTTCCTTTTTTCTTTGTTACTTGGTTTGTTGTTGCAGTTTGTTCATTGTGTGATTGTCTTAAAAAAGCAAAGGAAATTTGACCTGGCAACTGAAAGCACAGAGTTGCAAAGGTGCTTCATAGTCAAGTATTATTAGCTCATTCTTTCATGGACACTCCCTTGTCGTGGGGAAAGAGCTTGTGTGCCCTTGTGAGGTTGAGAGCTATGCTGGTGGTAGCATATGCCTCTGGTAGGGTCTCCCATGCCAGACAGGTCTCAACTGAAGGGTCAGACAAAGTGTGTCCATGGGCAGGTG
>NW_026641361.1:0-7030 GCF_028554395.1 Pezoporus wallicus | reverse complement strand
ATGGGGCTGATGGAGTGGTGCAGGACCAGCGCGGGCAGGCTGCCTGGGGGGGGCACCATTGAACCCCCATGGACCCCAAACCCCCCTTTGAGACCCCAAAACCCCCCATAGACCCCAAACCCCCCCATAGTCGTCCCCCCCTACAACCGTGGACCCCAAACCCCCTCTTTGGGACCCCAATCCCCTCATAGACCCCCAAAACCCCCCCATGGACCCCAAACCCCCCCTTTGGGACCCCAACCCCCCCCTTATGACCGCAAAACACCCCTTTTTTAACCCCAAAACCCCCTTCAGGACCCCAGATCCCCCTTTCATGACCCCAACCCCCCCCTTTGGGACCCCAAAACAGCCCTTTATGACTCCAACCCCCCCCCCGAGACCCTAAAACCCCCCCTTTTTACCCCAAAACCTCCCTTTAGGACCCCAACCCCCCCTTTAGGACCCCAACCCCCTCTTTGGGACCCTAAACCCCTCTTTAGGACCCCAGATCCCCCCTTTTTAACCCCCAAACCCTGCTTTAGGACCGCAACCCCCCCATGGACCCCAAACCCCCCCTTTGGGACCCCAAACCCCCCCTTTATGACTCCAACCCCCCCCACCTTGGGACCCTAAAACCCCCCCTTTTTACCCCAAAACCCCCCCCTTTATGACCCCAACCCCCCCCTTTATGACCCCAACACCCCCCTTTATGACCCCATCCCCCCCCTTTATGACCCCAACCCCCCCTTTATGACCCCATCCCCCCCCTTTATGACCCCAACCCCCCCTTTATGACCCCATCCCCCCCCTTTATGACCCCAACCCCCCCTTTATGACCCCATCCCCCCCTTTATGACCCCAACCCCCCCCTTTATGACCCCAACCCCCGCTTTATGACCCCATCCCCCCCCTTTATGACCCCATTTATGACCCCATCCCCCCCCTTTATGACCCCAACCCCCCCTTTATGACCCCAACTCCCCCTTCAGGACCCCCCAACCCCCCTTTGGGACCCCAACCCCCCTTTATGACCCCAAACCCCCCCTTTATGACCCCATCCCCCCCCTTCAGGACCCCCAAACCCCCCCTTTATGACCCCATCCCCCCCCTTTATGACCCCAAACCCCCCTTTATGACCCCAAACCCCCCCTTTATGACCCCATCCCCCCCTTTATGACCCCATCCCCCCCCTTTATGACCCCAACCCCCCCTTTATGACCCCGAACCCCCCTTCAGGACCCCCCAAACCCCCCCTTTTTGACCCCCACCCCCCCCCTTTATGACCCCAAAACACCCCCCCCAAACCCCCCTTTATAACCCCACCCCCCCCCTTTATGACCCCACCCCCCCCCTTTATGACCCCATCCCCCCCCTTTATGACCCCCCCTCAGGCCCCTCCCCCCCTGACCGAAGTGGGGTTCCTGGGGGCCCCCCTTGATCTTGACCCCCCGCGGCCCGGTCTCGATCAGGAAGTGCCGAACCAGCTGCTCCTGGGGGTCCCCTGGGGGGGGAGGGGGGGGTCAGCACCCATGGGTGCCCCCCCCCCCCCCCCCCCCGGTACCTGGGAGCTGCTGCACCCCGAATCCTGCCCTTGGGGATAGGGGGTGATGGGGGGGGCTAAGGGACATGGGGGGTGAAGGGGGGCTATGGGGTACAGGGGGGGGGCTATGGGGTGTAGGGGGTTCTCTATCCTTGGTGGGGTGTCTATGGGGTGGGGGGGGGGGTTTATGGGGGGTGTATATGGGGGTCTATGGGGTGGGGGGTCTATGGGGTGGGGGTGTCTATGGGGTGGGGGTGTCTATGGGGGGGAACTTTATGGGGGGGTGTCTATGGGGTGGGGGGCTTTTGGGGGGTGTCTATGGGGGGGTTATGGGGTGTGCGGGCTGGGATGTCTATGGGGGTGTCTATGCGGTCGGGGTGTCTATGGGGTGGGGTGGGGGTCTATGGGGTGTAGGGTATGGGGTGGGGGGGTCCCTGCTGGGAGTGTCTATGGGGTGCAGTGGGGTGTCTATGGATGGTCTATGGGGCGGGTCTATGGGGGGGGTCTATGGGGCGGGTCTATGGGGGGGGTCTATGGGGCAGTATTATTGGGGAGGTTCTAAAGGGCGAGTCTATGGGGGCTCTATAGGGCGGGTCTATGGGGTCTCTATGGGAGCTCTATAGGGCAGGTCTATGGGGTGTCTGTGGGGTCTCTATAGGATAGGTTTATAGAGTCTCTATAAGGTCTCCATGGGGTCTCTATGGAGTGGGTCAATTGAGTGTGGGGTCTCTGTGGGATTATGGGGTGTCTATAGGGTCTCTATGGGGTCTCTATAGGGCGGGCCTATGGGGTCCCTATGGGGTCTCTATGAGGTTATATGGTCTCTATACCTATGTGTCCTATGTGTCTCTATGTGTCTCTATGTGTCCCTATGTGTCTCTATGTGTCTCTATGTGTCACTATGTGTCTCTATGTGTCTCTATGTGTCTCTATGTGTCCCTATGTGTCTCTATGTGTCTCTATGTGTCTCTATGTGTCTCTATGTGTCTCTATGTGTCTCTATGTGTCTATGTGTCTATGTGTCTCTATGTGTCTCTATGTGTCTCTATGTGTCTCTATGTGTCTCTATGTGTCTCTATGTGTCCCTATGTGTCTCTATGTGTCTCTATGTGTCTCTATGTGTCCCTATGTGTCTCTATGTGTCTCTATGTGTCTCTATGTGTCTCTATGTGTCCCTATGTGTCTCTATGTGTCTCTATGTGTCTCTATGTGTCTCTATGTGTCCTATGTGTCTCTATGTGTCCCTATGTGTCTCTATGTGTCTCTATGTGTCTCTATGTGTCTCTATGTGTCCCTATGTGTCTCTATGTGTCCCTATGTGTCTCTATGTGTCCCTATGTGTCTCTATGTGTCTCTATGTGTCCCTATGTGTCTATGTGTCTCTATGTGTCTCTATGTGTCTCTATGTGTCTCTGTGTCCCTATGTGTCTCTATGTGTCCCCATGTGTCTCTATGTGTCTCTATGTGTCTCTATGTGTCCCTATGTGTCTCTATGTGTCCCTATGTGTTTCGATGTGTCTCTATGTGTCTCTATGTGTCTCTATGTGTCTCTATGTGTCCCTATGTGTCTATGTGTCTCTATGTGTCTCTATGTGTCTCTATGTGTCTCTATGTGTCTCTATGTGTCCCTATGTGTCCCTATGTGTCTCTATGTGTCTCTATGTGTCTCTATGTGTCTCTATGTGTCTCTATGTGTCTCTATGTGTCCCTCTGTGTCTCTATGTGTCTCTATGTGTCCCTATGTGTCTCTATGTGTCTCTATGTGTCTCTATGTGTCCCTATGTGTCTCTATGTGTCTCTATGTGTCTCTATGTGTCTCTATGTGTCTCTATGTGTCCCTATGTGTCTCTATGTGTCTCTATGTGTCTCTATGTGTCTCTATGTGTCTCTATGTGTCTCTATGTGTCTCTATGTGTCCCTATGTGTCTCTATGTGTCTCTATGTGTCCCTATGTGTCCCTATGTGTCTCTATGTGTCTCTATGTGTCCCTATGTGTCTCTATGTGTCTCTATGTGTCCCTATGTGTCTCTATGTGTCTCTATGTGTCTCTATGTGTCTCTATGTGTCTCTATGTGTCTCTATGTGTCTCTATGTGTCTCTATGTGTCTCTATGTGTCTCTATGTGTCTCTATGTGTCCCTATGTGTCTCTATGTGTGTCGATGTGTCGTTATGTGTCTCTAGTTGTGTCTATGTGTGACTATGTGTCCCTATGTGTCCCTATGTGTCTCTATGTGTCTCTATGTGTCTCTATGTGTCTCTATGTGTCCCTATGTGTCTCTATGTGTCTCTATGTGTCCCTATGTGTCTCTATGTGTCCCTATGTGTCCCTATGTGTTCCTATGTGTCTCTATGTGTCCCTATGTGTCTCTATGTGTCTCTATGTGTCTCTATGTGTCTATGTGTCCCTATGTGTCTATGTGTCCCTATGTGTCTCTATGTGTCTCTATGTGTCCCTATGTGTCTCTATGTGTCTCTATGTGTCTCTATGTGTCTCTATGTGTCTCTATGTGTCCCTATGTGTCTCTATGTGTTCCCTATGTGTCTCTATGTGTCTCTATGTGTCTCTATGTGTCTCTATGTGTCCCTATGTGTCTCTATGTGTCCCTATGTGTCTATGTGTCTATGTGTCCCTATGTGTCTCTATGTGTCCCTATGTGTCTCTATGTGTCTCTATGTGTCTCTATGTGTCCCTATGTGTCTCTATGTGTCTCTATGTGTCCCTATGTGTCTCTATGTGTCCCTATGTGTCTCTATGTGTCTCTATGTGTCTCTATGTGTCTCTATGTGTCCCTATGTGTCTCTATGTGTCCTATGTGTCCTATGTGTCTCTATGTGTCTCTATGTGTCTCTATGTGTCTCTATGTGTCCCTATGTGTCTCTATGTGTCCCTATGTGTCCATATGTGTCTCTGTGTCCCTATGTGTCTCTATGTGTCCCCATGTGTCTCTATGTGTCTCTATGTGTCTCTATGTGTCCCTATGTGTCTCTATGTGTCCCTATGTGTCCCCATGTGTCTCTATGTGTCTCTATGTGTCTCTATGTGTCTCTATGTGTCCCTATGTGTCCCTATGTGTGTCTATGTGTCTCTATGTGTCTATGTGTCTCTATGTGTCCCTATGTGTCTCCTATGTGTCTCTATGTGTCTCTATGTGTCTCTATGTGTCCCGATGTGTCCCGATGTGTCTCTATGTGTCTCTATGTGTCGCTATGTGTCCCTTTGTGTCCCTATGTGTCTCTATGTGTCTCTATGTGTCTCTATGTGTCCCTATGTGTCCCTTGTGTCTCTATGTGTCTCTATGTGTCTCTATGTGTCTCTATGTGTCCTATGTGTCTCTATGTGTCTATGTGTCCCTATGTGTCTCTATGTGTCTCTATGTGTCTCTATGTGTCCCTATGTGTCCCTATGTGTCTCTATGTGTCACTATGTGTCACTATGTGTCACTATGTGTCTCTATGTGTCTCTATGTGTCACTATGTGTCACTATGTGTCTCTATGTGTCTCTATGTGTCTCTATGTGTCCCTATGTGTCCCTACTCTATGTGTCTATGTGTCCCTATGTGTCCCTATGTGTCCCTATGTGTCTCTATGTGTCTCTATGTGTCTCTATGTGTCCCTATGTGTCTCTGTGTGTCCCTATGTGTCCCCCACCTCAGCGCCACCCATAGCACTCATAGCACCCATAGCACCCATAGCACCCCATGGACCCCATAGCACCCATAGCACCCCATGGACCCCATAGCACCCATAGCACCCATAGCACCCCATGGACCCATAGCACCCATAGCACCCCATGGGCCCATAGCACCCATAGCACTCATAGCACCCATAGCACCCATAGCACCCCATGGACCCCATAGCACCCATAGCACCCCATGGACCCCATAGCACCCATAGCACCCATAGCACCCCATGGACCCATAGCACCCATAGCACCCCATGGACCCATAGCACCCATAGCACCCCATGGACCCATAGCACCCATAGCACCCCATGGACCCATAGCACCCATAGCACCCCATGGACCCCATAGCACCCATAGCACCCATAGCACCCATAGCACCCCATGGACCCATAGCACCCATAGCACTCATAGCACCCATAGCACCCCATAGCACCCCATGGACCCATAGCACCCATAGCACCCATAGCACCCCATGGACCCATAGCACCCATAGCACCCATAGCACCCATAGCACCCCATGGACCCCATAGCACCCATAGCACCCATAGCACCCCATAGCACCCCATGGACCACTCATAGCACCCATAGCACCCCATAGCACCCCATGGACCCCATAGCACCCATAGCACCCATAGCACCCCATAGTGCCCCATAGCGCCCCGTAGCACCCCATAGCACCCACAGCACCCATAGCACCCATAGCACCCATAGCACCCATAGCACCCCATGGACCCCATAGCACCCATAGCACCCATAGCACCCCATGGACCACTCATAGCCCCCCCATAGCACCCACATAGCCCCCCATAGCCCCCTCATAGCACCCAATAGCCCCCCATAGCACCCCATGGAACACCCATAGCCCCCCATAGCACCCCCATAGCCCCCCCATAGCATCCCATGGACCACCCATAGCCCCCCATAGCACCCCCATAGCCCCCCCATAGCATCCCATGGACCACCCATAGCCCCCCATAGCACCCCCATAGCCCCCCATAGCCCCCCCATAGCATCCCATGGAACACCCATAGCCCCCCATAGCCCCCCCATAGCATCCCATGGAACACCCATAGCCCCCCCATAGCATCCCATGGAACACCCCCTTATAGCATCCCATGGAACACCCATAGCATCCCATGGAACACCCATAGCACCCCATAGCCCCCCATAGCATCCCATGGAACACCCATAGCGCCCCATAGCCCCCCATAGCCCCCCCCATACCCCCCATGGTTCCCCCTCACCTCTCTCCCTGCTCAGCCCGGGTTTGAACCAGAACTTGCTCGTGTCCTGCACGAAGGAGCCGCCCGGGGGGGGCTCCGGCTCCGGGGGGGGGTCCCCCTCCCCCCCCCCCCCCTCGTGTGGGGGAGGGGGCGAGGAGCGGGGTCCTCCCGGCGCGGGGGGGGGAGGGGCTGGGGAGGGGGAGGGGGAGGGGGAGGGGGGGTGGTAGAGGGCGGGGGGGGGGGGCGGGGGGTGGGGGGGAGCGCCGGGGGGGGGGCTCCGGCTCGCGGGGGGCAGCGCCGGGAGCCCCGCCCCCGGGCTCCTGAGAGCTGGGGGGGGAGGGGGGAGAGAGAGGGGAGGGGGGGGTCAGCACCACGGGGGGACCCCAATGGACCCCAATGGATCCCAATGGACCCTATAGAACCCAATGGATCCCTATAGAACCCAATGGACCCTATAGAACCCAATGGATCCCTATAGAACCCAATGGATCCCTATAGAACCCAATGGATCCCAATAGATCCCAATGGACCCCATAGAACCCAATGGATCCCTATAGCCCTAATGGACCCCATAGAACCCAATGGATCCCTATAGAACCCAATG
>NW_026641360.1:0-6955 GCF_028554395.1 Pezoporus wallicus | reverse complement strand
GCCGTGTCTGCAGCTGCGCAGGAACGTGTTCTTCCCCAAGAGCAGGGAGCTGGAGGTGTGGGGCTGGGGGGGAGGAGGGGAGGGGAGCATGTGTGGGTCACACTGTGGGGTGATGTGGGTCACACTGTGGGGTGATGTGTGGGTCACACTGTGGGGTGATGTGGGTCACACTGTGGGGTGATGTGGGTCACACTGTGGGGTGATGGGGGTCACACTGTGGGGGGAGGTGGGTCACACTGGGGGGTGAGGTGGGGGCCACACTGTGGGGTGATGTGGGTCACACTGTGGGGTGATGTGGGGGTCACACTGTGGGGTGATGGTGGTCACACTGTGGGGTGATGTGGGGGTCACACTGTGGGGTGACACACTGTGGGGTGATGTGTGGGTCACACTGTGGGGTGGTGTGGGTCACACTGTGGGGTGATGTGGGTCACACTGTGGGGTGATGTGGGGGTCACACTGTGGGGTGATGTGGGTCACACTGTGGGGTGATGTGTGGGTCACACTGTGGGGTGATGTGGGGGTCACACTGTGGGGTGATGTGGGTCACACTGTGGGGTGATGTGGGTCACACTGTGGGGTGATGTGTGGGTCACACTGTGGGGTGATGTGGGGGTCACACTGTGGGGTGATGTGTGGGTCACACTGTGCGGTGATGTGGGTCACACTGTGAGGTGATGTGGGTCACACTGTGGGGTGATGTGGGTCACACTGTGGGGTGATGTGTGGGTCACACTGTGGGGTGATGTGGGTCACACTGTGAGGTGATGTGGGTCACACTGTGGGGTGATGTGGGGGTCACACTGTGGGGTGATGGGGGTCACACTGTGGGGTGATGTATGGGTCACACTGTGGGGTGATGTGGGGGTCACACTGTGGGGTGATGTGGGGGTCACACTGTGGGGTGATGGGGGTCACACTGTGGGGTGATGTGTGGGTCACACTGTGGGGTGATGTGGGTCACACTGTGGGGTGATGTGGGTCACACTGTGGGGTGATGTGGGGGTCACACTGTGGGGTGATGGGGGTCACACTGTGGGGTGATGTGTGGGTCACACTGTGGGGTGATGTGGGTCACACTGTGGGGTGATGTGTGGGTCACACTGTGAGGTGATGTGGGTCACACTGTGGGGTGCTATAGGTCATTCTGTGGGTTGCGGTGAGATGCTGTGGGTCTCTGTGGGCTGCTATGGGACGCTACAGGGTGATGTGTGGTCTGCTCTGGGGTGCTATGGGTCACTATGGGGTGATGTATGGGTCTCTATAGGTCACTATGGGGTGCTATGGGGTGATGTGTGGGTTGCTGTGGGTCGCTATGGGTTGCTAGGAGTCACTATAGGGTGCTATGGGGTGATGTGTGGGTCTCTATGGGGTGCTCTGGGCCACTATGGGGTGCTATGTGATGCTATGGGGTGATGTGTGGGTTGCTATGGGTCGCTATGGGGTGCTATATGATGCTATGGGTCTCTGTGGGGTGGTATGGGTCACTATGGGGTGATGTGTGCTTCTCTGTGGGGTGGTATGTGTCACTACAGGGTGCTATGTGGTGATGTGTGGGTTTCTATGGGGTGCTGTAGGTTTCTATGGGGTGCTATGCATCACTATGGGGTGGTGTGGGTCACTATTGAGCGCTATGGGGTGATGTGTGGGTTGCTATGGGTCACTATGGGGTGCTGTGGGTCACTATGGGGTGCTGTGGGGTGATGTGTGGGTTGCTATGGGTCACTACGGGTGTTGTGGGTCACCATGGGGTGCTCTGGGTCACCATGGGGTGCTGTGGGGTGATGTGTGGGTTGCTATGGATCACTATGGGGTGCTGTGGGGTGATGTGTGGGTTGCTATGGGTCACCGTGGGGCGCTGTGGGTCACTATGGGGCACCGTGGGCTGATGTGTGGGTTGCTATGGGTCACCGTGGGGTGCTGTGGGTCACCATGGGGTGCTGTGGGGTGATGTGTGGGTTGCTATGGGTCACCATGGGGCGCTGTGGGTCACTATGGGGCGCTGTTTGTCACTATGGGGTGCTGTGGGTCACCGTGGGGTGCTGTCGGGTGATATGTGGGTTGCTGTGGGTCACCATGGGGTGCTGTGGGGTGATGTGTGGGTTGCTATGGGTCACCATGGGGCGCTGTGTGTCACTGTGGGGCGCTGTGGGGTGATGTGTGGGTTGCTATGGGTCACCGTGGGGCGCTGTGGGGTGATGTGTGGGGTGCTATGGGGCACTGTGGGGCGCTGTGGGGTGATGTGTGGGTTGAAGTGTGGGGTGCTATGGGGCACTATGGGGCGCTGTGGGGTGATGTGTGGGGTGCTATGGGGCGCTGTGGGGTGATGTGTGGGGTGCTGTGGGGCGCTGTGGGGAGATGTGTGGGGATCTGTGGGGCTCTGTGGGGCGCTGTGGGGTGATGTGTGGGGTGCTGTGGGGCGCTGTGGGGTGATGTGTGGGGTGCTATGGGGCACTATGGGGCGCTGTGGGGTGATGTGTGGGGTGCTATGGGGCGCTGTGGGGTGATGTGTGGGGTGCTGTGGGGCGCTGTGGGGTGATGTGTGGGGTGCTGTGGGGCGCTGTGGGGCGCTGTGGGGTGATGTGTGGGGTGCTGTGGGGCGCTGTGGGGTGATGTGTGGGTCCCTGTGGGTCTCAGGTGCAGTCGGAGGCGCTGCTGCGGCTGCTCTATGAGGACGCGCGGGGGCAGGTGCTGGGGGGGCGCCTCCCGCTGGACCCCCCCCAGGCCCTGGCTCTGGGGGCCCTGAGCTGCCGCCTGCGCCTGGGCCCCTTCCAGCCGGGGCTGCACACGGCGCGAACCATCAGGTACGGGGGGCGTGGGGACACCGGGACCCACAGGGACCCATAGAGACCCATAGGGACACATAGAGACCCATAGAGACCCATAGGGACCCATAGGGACCCATAGAGACCCATAGAGACCCATAGAGACCCATAGGGACCCATAGGGACCCATAGAGACCCATAGGGACCCATAGAGACCCATAGGGACCCATAGGGACCCATAGAGACCCATAGAGACCCATAGAGACCCATAGGGACCCATAGAGACCCATAGGGACCCATAGGGACCCATAGACACACATAGAGACCTGTAGAGACCATAGACACACACAGAGACACAGAGACCCATAGAGACCCATAGGGACCCATAGAGACCTGTAGAGACCATAGAGACTGTAGACACACAGAGATGAGACCCATAGAGATCATAGAGACCCATAGCCACACATAGAGACCCATAGAGACCATAGAGACACATAGAGACCCAGAGGCCCATAGAGACCCATAGAGATCAGAGACCCATAGAGACCCATAGAGACCCAGAGGCCCATAGAGACCCATAGAGATCAGAGACCCATAGAGACCCATAGAGACCCAGAGGTCCATAGAGACCATAGAGACCCATTGAGACCATAGAGATCAGAGACCCATAGAGACCCATAGAGACCACAGACACACATAAAGACCCAGAGACCCATAGAGACCATAGAGATCAGAGACCCATAGAGACCCATAGGGACCCATAGACACACATAGAGACCATAGACACACACAGAGACCCATAGAGACCATAGAGACTGTAGAACACATAGAGATGAGACCCATAGAAATCATAGAGACCCATAGACCCACATAGAGACCCATAGAGAGGCATAGAGACCATAGACACACATAGAGACCCAGAGGCCCATAGAGACCCACAGAGACCATAGAGACCCAGAAAGACCATAGACACACACAGAGATGAGACCCATAGAGACCACAGACACACATAAAGACCCAGAGACCCATAGGGACCCATAGAGACCCACAGAAACACGTAGAGACCCATAGCAACCATAGACACACATAGACATGAGACCCATAGAGACCACAGACACACATAAAGACCCAGAGACCCATAGGGACCCATAGAGACCCATAGAGACCCACAGAAACACGTAGAGACCCATAGCAACCATAGACACACATAGACATGAGACCCATAGAGACCACAGGCACACATAAAGACCCAGAGACCCATAGAGACCCATAGAGACCCATAGAGACCCATAGAGACCCATAGGGACCCATAGAGACCCATAGAGACCCATAGAGACCCACAGAAACACGTAGAGCCCCATAGCAGCCATGGGGACGTACAACGACCCATAGTGACCCACGGGGCCCCCCCCAGGCCCCTGCTGCCGGAGCTGCTGCCGCGGGGCTGGGGGGGGCTCTGGGGGGCGCTCGTCCGCCGCGGCCCCCGTGAGCCCCCCCCCGAGCAGCGGCTGCTCGAGGCCTTCGCCCGCACCCCCGGGCCCGGAGCCCCCCCGGCGGAGCTGCACCGGGGCTTCCTGAGGAGCTGCCACGACCTGCCCGGATATGGGTGAGGGGCACGGGGGAGACCCCAATGAGACACCCCATGGGAGACACAGGGGAGAGCCCATGGGAGACCCCAGTGAGACACCCCATGGGAGACACAGGGGAGACCCCATGGGAGACACAGGGGAGACCCCATGGGAGACACAGGGGAGAGCCCATGGGAGACCCCAATGAGACACCCCATGGGAGACACAGGGGAGAGCCCATGGGAGACCCCAGTGAGACACCCCATGGGAGACACAGGGGAGACCCCATGGGAGACCCCCCATGGGAGACACAGGGGAGAGCCCATGGGAGACCCCAATGAGACACCCCATGGGAGACACAGGGGAGAGCCCATGGGAGACCCCAGTGAGACACCCCATGGGGGAGACCCCATGGGAGACCCCAATGAGACACCCCATGGGAGACACAGGGGAGACCCCATGGGAGACACAGGGGAGACCCCATGGGAGACCCCAATGAGACACCCCATGGGAGACACAGGGGAGAGCCCATGGGAGACACAGGGGAGACCCCATGGGAGACACAGGGGAGACACAGGGGAGACCCCAATGAGACACCCCATGGGAGACACAGGGGAGAGCCCATGGGAGACCCCAATGAGACACCCCATGGGAGACACAGGGGAGAGCCCATGGGAGACCCCAATGAGACACCCCATGGGAGACACAGGGGAGACCCCATGGGAGACACAGGGGAGAGCCCATGGGAGACCCCAATGAGACACCCCATGGGAGACACAGGGGAGACACAGGGGAGACCCCAATGAGACACCCCATGGGAGACACAGGGGAGAGCCCATGGGAGACCCCAATGAGACACCCCATGGGAGACACAGGGGAGACACAGGGGAGACCCCAATGAGACACCCCATGGGAGACACAGGGGAGACCCCATGGGAGACCCCAATGAGACACCCCATGGGAGACACAGGGGAGAGCCCATGGGAGACCCCAATGAGACACCCCATGGGAGACACAGGGGAGACACAGGGGAGACCCCAATGAGACACCCCATGGGAGACACAGGGGAGACACAGGGGAGAGCCCATGGGAGACCCCAATGGGAGACACAGGGGAGACCCAAGGGGAGACACAAGGGGAGACCCCAATGGGAGACCCCAAGGGGAGACACAGGGGGAGACCCCATGGGAGACACAAGGGGAGACCGCATGGGAGACCCCTAGGGGAGACCCCTGTGGGAGACACAAGGGGCGACCCTTATGGGAGACACAAGGGGAGACCCCAATGGGAGATCCTATGGGAGACCGCCATGGGAGACACAAGGGGAGACCCCATGGGAGACCCAATGGGAGACCCCAAGGGGAGACACAAGGGGAGACCCCATGGGAGACCCAATGGAGACCCCTATGGAAGACCCCT
Organism: Pezoporus wallicus; assembly: GCF_028554395.1. Lineage (NCBI taxonomy): Eukaryota > Metazoa > Chordata > Aves > Psittaciformes > Psittacidae > Pezoporus > Pezoporus wallicus. The sequence continues at coordinate 1,203 of NW_026641360.1, read as the reverse complement.
ATGGGGCTCCCCAGTGAGACCCCCCAGTGGGAGATCCGTATGGGGCACCCCCATGGGATACTCCAATAGGACCCCCCTATGGGACACCCCCACAATGGGACACCCAAGTGGGACATCCCCCATGAGTTATCCCTATGGGACACCCAATGGGAGAGCCCTATAGGTCACCCCTATGGGACGCCCCCACAATAGGACACCCCTATGGAACCCCTCATACCCCCTATGGGATCCCAGCACCCCCCCCCCCCAGGACCTCAAGAGCCACCCAGGGCCCCCCAGTGCCTCCCATTCCTGCACCCCCCAAGTGCAGCTGGGGGGGGGCAGAGGGGACCCAGGACCCCCCCTGTGTCGCCCCCCAGCTGCGCCTTCTTCCCGGGAGCCATCGAGCGTCCCTCCGGGGGGCTGCTGGGCCGGGGGGGCCTGCGGCCCGTAACTGTTGCTGTGGGGCTGGAGGGGGTCACCATCATCGACCCCCGGGAGAAGGTATGGGGGCTCCGTGGGGCAGGATTGGGGCCATGGGGGGGGTCTATGGGGCAGGATCTAGCTTACAGCAGGGTCTGGGCAGGATCAGCCTCACAGTGGGGTCTGTGGGGCAGGACTGGGGCCACAGTGGGGTCTGTTGCACAGGATTAGGCCCACAGCAGGGTCTGTGGGGCAGGGCTGGGGATGGAGTGGTGTTCATGGGGCAGGTTCAGGCCCACAGTATGGTCTATGGGGCAGTATCAAGTCCAGGGGGGTTCTATGGGGCAGTATCAAGTCCGGGGGGGGGTCTATGGGGCAGTATCAAGTCCGGGGGGGGGTCTATGGGGCAGTATCAAGTCCAGGGGGGGTCTATGGGGCAGGATGGGGACTGGGGCTGTCGCGGGGGCAGTTGTGATGAGACACCATGGGGCATGTGAAGGAGGCTGTGGGGCAGGGGGAGGAGGCTGTAGGGCAGCCATGGGGCTGACGCCCCCCTGCCCCTCAGCACGTGCTGCTGACGCTGACCTACCCCGAGCTGTGCTGGGAGCTGGTGGGCGCCGTGGGGCAGGAGGGGGACGAGGCCGTGGGGCAGGAGGGGGATGAGGCCGCAGGGCCCCCCCAGCTCTGGCTGGAGTTTGATGGGGACCACGAGGGAGCCCCCGTGAACCGGCTGCTGCGGGTGTTCTCCCCACAGGTACAGCGCTTGGGGGGCACTGGGGGGGCAGTGGAGGTGTTGTGGGG
>NW_026641358.1:0-716 GCF_028554395.1 Pezoporus wallicus | reverse complement strand
GGTTTCCAACACCTCCTGCTTATTTCCCATGCTGCGCGCATTGGTGTACAGACATTCCAGGGAGCAAGCTGAGCCCCATTGTCTGACTCAATTCTCTCTGGGGTGCCGTGTCGCCACAAAATCTGTTTCTCAAGGCCCAGGATAGTGTTCCGGGCAGTGGCATGGGGCACAGCGTATGTTTGTGATTGCTTCCACCATGGTAAGCACATGGCGCTTGCCTTGGCAGGTTGTCGGCAGATAGTCAATCTGCCAGGCCTCCCCATATTTATACTTCAACCATCGTCCTCCGTACCAAAGAGGCTTTAACCACTTGGCTTGTTTAATTGCAGCAAATGTTTCACACTCATGAATAACCTGGGCAATAGTGTCCATTGTTAAGTCCACCCCTCGATCACGAGCCCATCTATATGTTGCATCGCTGCCCGGATGGCCTGAAGTGTCATGGGCCCACCGGGCCAAAAATAATTCACCTTTATGTTGCCAATCTAAAGTCCATCTGAGCCACTTCAATCTTAGCCGCTTTATCCACTTGTTGGTTGTTCTGGTGTTCCTCAGTGACCTGACTCTTGGGTACATGGGCATCTACATGACGTACCTTCACCACCAGATTCTGCACCCGGGCAGCAATATCTTTCCACAGTGCAGCAGCCCAGATGGGTTTACCTCTGCGTTGCCAGTTGCTCTGCTTCCATTGCTTCAACCACCCCACAGGGCAT
>NW_026641357.1:0-709 GCF_028554395.1 Pezoporus wallicus | reverse complement strand
ATGATGCCTTGGTGAGGTGCTTATGTGGCCACCAGCCCCTCGTCACTGCAGGCCCAACAGTGCAGGGGGTCTCTGGACGGATCATCCTCCCTGCTGCTCTGTTTCTGGAACAAATCTGCAGGGGACCCGAAGGCAAGATCCCTCTGCTCTCAGGTCACACAGAAAGCCCCCAGGGTGAAGTCACAATCCTCCTTACATAGGCTCAATGGAGCCCTGCATGGGGCACTCGGAACAAGGTGCAGAAATAATCCTGTAACCCAGTTCTGTGAAGATGGGGCTCTGAGATGGTTTGACCTTGGCTGGGTACCAAGCGCTCATTGAGCAACTCTAGCACTATTCTTCCTCAATCAGGTAGGGGGAGAGTATCCCAAGTAGACACAAGGACATGGAGATCACTCACCATGTCCCAGCAGCAGCAAAACAGACTTGACTCAGTGAAATCAATTTATCAAAAGTTAAAGTAGAATTAAGAGAAATAAAAACAATTATTAAAACACCTTCCCCCAACCTCTCCCTTCTTCAGGGTTCATCTTCCCTTCCAAATTACTTACTCCCTTGTGCAAAATAGCACAGAGAGATGGAATGGGAATTGTCGTCAGTTCACACCACACTGTCTCTGCTCTTATTCCCCCTCACACTCTTGCTCTTCTCCATTATGGGGCCTCTTCCACAGGAAACAGCCCTCCACGAACTTATCTGTGTCCTTCCC
>NW_026641356.1:0-7090 GCF_028554395.1 Pezoporus wallicus | reverse complement strand
CCCCCAAGTGCCCCATAGTGTCCCAAGTGCCCCATAAGTCCCCCAAGTGCCCCCCACCACCCCCAAGTGCCCCACAAGTCACCCCCAAGTGCCCCATGTCCCCCCATAAGTCCCCCCCGCCCCCAAGTCCCCTCCCTCTGCCCCCCAAGTCCCACCCCCCAGTGCCCCAAGTCCCCAGAGTGCCCCTAAGTCCCCACACCCCCATAAGTCCCCCTCTGCCCCCAAGTCCCACCCCCCAAGTACCCCCTAAGTCCCCCCCCATAGTCCCCCCTCTGCCCCCCAGTCCCTTACTCTGCCCCCCAAGTCCCACCCCATAAGTCCCCCCCTCTGCCCCCCAAGTCCCACCCCCCAAGTGCCCACCAAGTCCCGCCCCCCAAGTGCCCCATAAGTCCCCCCCCTCTGCCCCCCAAGTCCCGCCCCATAAGTCCCGCCCCCCAAGTCCTCTCTGCCCCCTAAGTGCTCCCTCTGCCCCCTAAGTGCTCCCTCTGCCCCCCAAGTGCTCTCTCTGCCCCCTAAGTGCTCTCTCTGCCCCCCAAGTGCTCTCTCTGCCCCCTAAGTGCTCCCTCTGCCCCCCAAGTGCTCTCTCTGCCCCCTAAGTAAGTGCTCCCTCTGCCCCCCAAGTGCTCTCTCTGCCCCCCAAGTGCTCCCTCTGCCCCCCAAGTCCCCCTTATTCCCTCATCCCCCCCAACCCCCTCTGCCCCCCACATCCCCCCTCTGCCCCCCAAGTCCCCCTTATTCCCCCACCCCCCAAGTGCCCCTCTGCCCCCCAAGTCCCCCTCTCTGCCCCCCAAGTCCCCCCATACCTCCCCTGCCCCCCAAGTCCCCCTTATTCCCCCATCCCCCCCAACCCCCTCTGCCCCCCAAGTGCTCCCTCTGCCCCCCAAGTCCCCCTTATTCCCCCACCCTCCCAATCCCCTCTGCCCCCCAAGTGCTCCCTCTGCCCCCCAATCCCACACCCCCCCTCTGCCCCCCAAGTCCCCCTTATTCCCCCACCCCCCCAACCCCCTCTGCCCCCCAAGTGCTCCCTCTGCCCCCCAAGCCCCCCCCCCCCAAGTCCCCCTTATTCTGCCCCCCAAGTCCCCCTGCCCCCCAATCCCCCTTAGTGCCCTCTGCTCCCCAAGTCCCCCTTATTCCCCCATCCCCCCAAGTCCCCCCTGCCCCCAAGTGCCCCTCTGCCCCCAAGTCCCCCCCCCCTGCCCCCAAGTCCCCCTCTGCCCCCCAAGTCCCCCCTCTGCCCCCCCCCTCTGCCCCCCAAGTCCCCCTTATTCCCCCACCCCCCCAACCCCCTCTGCCCCCCAAGTGCTCCCTCTGCCCCCCAAGTCCCCCCCCTCTGCCCCCCAAGTCCCCCCCCAAGTCCCCCCCCACAAGTCCCCCCCTCTGCCCCCCAAGTCCCTCCCCACAAGTGCCCCCCTCTGCCCCCCAAGTCCCACCCCCAAGTCCCCCCCCCAAGTCCCACCCCACAAGTCCCCCCCTCTCTGCCCCCCAAGTCCCCCCTCTGCCCCCCAAGTGCCCCCCCCACAAGTCCCCCTGCCCCCCAAGTGCCCCCCCTGCCCCCCAAGTGCCCCCCCCTGCCCCCCCCCCCCCCCCCCAAGTCCCCCCTCTGCCCCCCCCCCCCCCCCTGCCCCCCAAGTCCCCCCCCCAAGTCCCCCCCTGCCCCCCAAGTCCCCCCCCCAAGTCCCCCCCCTGCCCCCCCCCAAGTCCCCCCCCCCCCACAAGTCCCCCCCCTGCCCCCCAAGTACCCCCTCACCTCCCTGGATGCTGACCCCTCTCTCCCGGTACCGCTCCCCCACGCTCACGGCCCCCCCCTGCTTGGAGGCCACGATTCGATGGGGCCGAGCCCCTCCCCCAGGGCACGACCACGCCCCTCCCCCCACCCCCTCCCCCACCCCCATCCCCTCCCCCTCGCAGGGCGGGAGGAAGGTCCACGTGACCAGAGGGGGCGTGGCCGAGGCGGGAGGGGGCGTGGCCACGGGGTGGTAGCGGCAGGGGAGCAGCACCCGCTGGAAGAGCAGCGCCACCGTGCGGGGGGGAGGACCCAGGACACGCAAAGGGGCGGAGCCGGGGGCGGAGCCTGCGGGGGGAGGAGACAGTGGGACCCATAGGGACCCATAGAGACACGTTGGGACCCATAGAGACCCCATAGAGACCCATAGAGAGACATTGGGACCCATAGAGACCCATAGAGACCCATAGGGACACATAGAGACCCATAGAGACACATTGGGAACCATACAGAGATATTGGGACCCATAGACACCCATAGGGACACATAGAGACCCCATAGAGACCCATAGAGAGACATTGGGACCCATAGAGACCCATAGAGACCCATAGGGACCCATAGACACCCATAGAGAGACATTGGGACCCATAGAGACCCATAGAAAGACCCATAGGGACCAATAGGGAGACATTGGGACCCATAGAGACCCCATAGAGACACGTTGGGACCCATAGAGACCCCATAGAGACCCATAGAGAGACATTGGGACCCATAGAGACTCATAGAGACCCATAGAGAGACATTGGGACCCATAGGGACACATAGGGATACATAGGAACACATAGAGAGACATTGGGACCCATAGGAATGCATAGAGACCCCATAGAGACCCATAGACACCCATAGGTACACATAGAGAGACATCGGGACCCATAGGGACCCCATAGGGACACGTTGGGACCCATAGGGACACATAGAGACCCCATAGAGAGACACAGAGACCCATAGGGACCCATAGAGACCCATAGGGACCCATAGAGAGACATTGGAGACCCATACGGAGACACAGAAAGACCCATAGGGACCAGTAGGGAGACATTGGGACCCATAGGGACCCATAGAGACACATTGGGACCCACTGGGAACCATAGGGAGACATTGGGACCCATAGAGACCCATAGAGACCCCATAGAGACCCATAGAGACCCCATAGAGACCCATAGAGACCTCATAGAGAGACACAGAGACCCATAGGGACCCATAGAGACCTCATAGAGAACCACTGAGACCCACAGAGACCCATAGAGACCCATTATTTACCTCATTAATTACCCCATCCCCACTAATTCCCCATTAATTCCCCATTAAGTACCCCATTAATTACCCATTAAGCCCGCTAATTACCCCATTAATTACCCCATTAATTACCCATTAAGCCCGCTAATTAACCTATTAATTACCCCATTAATTACCCCACTAATTACCCATTAATTACCCATTAATCACCCCATTATTTACCCATTAATTACCTCATTACCCATTACCCCGTTAATTACCCATTAATTCCCCCATTAATTACCCATTAATTCCCCCATTACCCATTAATTACCCCATTAATTACCCCATTGTTCACCCATTAATTCCCCATTAATTCCCCTATTATTTATCCCATTAATCACCCATTAATTCCCCATTAATCACCCATTATTCCTCATTAATAACCCCATTAGTTACCCATTATTTACCCTATTAATTACCCATTAATCACCCCATTAATTACCCCACTAATTACCCATTAATTGCCCATTTACCACCACATTAAATACCCATTAATCAACCATTAATCACCCCATTACCCAATTAATTCCCCCATTAATTACCCATTAATAACCCAATAACCCCATTAAGTACCAATTAATTCCCCCATTAATTCCCCATTAATGCCACATTAATTACCCCATTCATTCCCCATTAATTACAAATTACCCTATTAATTCCCCATTAATTCCCCATTAATCCCCCATTAATTACCCCATTAATTCCCCACCAATTACCCATTAATTACTCCATTAATTCCTCATTAATTCCCCACTAATTACCCATTAATTCCCCATTAATTCCCCATTAGTTACCCATTAATTACCCCATTAGTTACCCATTAATAACCCCATTAACCCATTAATTACCCATTAATAGCCCATTAATTACCCCATTAATAACCCCATTAATTACCCATTAACTACCCATTAATAACCCCATTAATTACCCATTAATAACCCCATTAATTACCCATTAACTACCCATTAATATCCCCATTAATTACCCATTAATAACCCCATTAAATACCAAATAATTACCCCATTAATTACCCATTAATTACCCATTAATCACGCCATTAATAAGCTTATTAATTACCCATTAATAACCCATTAATAACCCCATTAATTACCCATTAATTACCCCATTAATTACCCCATTAATTACCCATTAATAACCCCATTAATTCCCCATTAATCACCCATTAATTAACCCATTAATTACCCATTAATAACCCATTAATTACCCATTAATAACACCATTAATTCCCCCCCCCATTGCCCCCACCGAGCAGCAGCAGCGCGGTCAGCACGGCGGCCATGTTGGCCAGGTGTGGGCGGGGTCAGGTGAGCGCCCCAGGCCACGCCCCCTTCCGGCCCCAGGCCACGCCCCCCTGACCCGCCCTTGCCCTGCCCGGGCGAGACCATTGGGGCAGCCATAGGGGATCTATGGGGCTACATAGGGGGCTATGGGGCAGCCATAGGGGGATCTATGGGGCAGCCATAGGGGGATCTATGGGGCAGCCATAGGGTGGATCTATGGGGCTACATAGGGGGCTATGGGACAGCCATAGGGGGAACTATGGGGCAGCCATAGGGGGATCTATGGGGCAGCCATAGGGGATCTATGGGGCAGCCATAGGGGATCTATGGGGCTACATAGGGGGCTATGGGGCAGGGCCATGGGGGGGGCTATGGGGCAGGGCCATGGGGCTACATAGGGGGCTATGGGGCAGCCATAGGGGGATCTATGGGGCAGCCATAGGGGGATCTATGGGGCAGCCATAGGGTGGATCTATGGGGCTACATAGGGGGCTATGGGACAGCCATAGGGGGAACTATGGGGCAGCCATAGGGGGATCTATGGGGCAGCCATAGGGGATCTATGGGGCAGCCATAGGGGATCTATGGGGCTACATAGGGGGCTATGGGACAGCCATAGGGGGAACTATGGGGCAGCCATAGGGGGATCTATGGGGCAGCCATAGGGGGGCTATGGGGATACATAGGGGGCTATGGGGCAGCCATTGGGGGCTATGGGGCTACATAGGGGGGCTATGGGGATACATAGGGGCTATGGGGCAGCCATTGGGGGCTATGGGGCTATATAGGGGGATCTATGGGGCAGCCAGGGGGGATCCATGGGGCTACATAGGGGGTTATGGGGCAGCCATAGGGGGATCTATGGGGCTACATAGGGGGCTATGGGGCAGCCATAGGGGATCTATGGGGCAGACATCTATGGGGCAGCCATAGGGGGATCTATGGGGCAGCCATAGGGAATCTATGGGGCAGCCATATGGGGGCTATGTGGCTACATAGGGGGCTATGGGGCAGCTCTACGGGGCAAAGCGCCAGACAAGGCGGGAAAAGCTGCTACATCGAGGGGCTATGGGGCAGCCATAGGGGGGCTATGGGGCTACATAGGGGGATCTATGGGGCAGCCATAGGGGGGCTATGGGGCAGGCATAGAAGGCTATGGGGCAGGCATAGGGGGCTATGGGACAGCCATAGGGGGATCTATGGGACAGCCATAGGGGGGCTATGGGGCTACATAGGGGGCTATGGGGCTACACAGGGGGATCTATGGGGCAGCCATAGGGAGGCTATGGGGCAGGCATAGGGGGCTATGGGGCTACATAGGGGCTATGGGGCAGGACAATGGGGCTACATAGGGAGCTATGGGGCAGCCATAGGGGGCTATGGGGCTACATAGGGGGCTATGGGGCAGCCAAAATGATCAATGGGGCACACATAGGGCTCTATGGGGCTCCATAGGGCTCAATGGGGCACCCATAGGGCTCTATGGGGCACCCATAGGGCTCAATGGGGCACCCATAGGGCTCAGTGGGGCACCCATAGGGCTCAATGGGGCACCCATAGGGCTCAGTGGGGCACCCATAGGGATCAGTGGGGCACCCATAGGGCTCTATGGGGCTCCATAGGGCTCAATGGGGCACCCATAGGGCTCTATGGGGCTCCATAGGGCTCAATGGGGCACCCATAGGAATCAAAGGGGCACCAATAGGGATCAGTGGGGCACACATAGGGCTCAATGGGGCACCCATAGGGCTCTATGGGGCTCCATAGGGATCAATGGGGCACCCGTAGGGCTCAATGGGGCACCCATAGGGCTCTATGGGGCTCCATAGGCCTCTGTGGGGCACCCATAGGGCTCAGTGGGGCACCCATAGGGCTTAGTGGGGCACCCATAGGCATCAGTGGGGCACCCATAATGATCAATGGGACACCCATAGGGATCAATGGGGCACCCATAGGGCTCAGTGGGGCACCCATAGGGCTCTATAGGGCACCCATAGGAATCAATGGGGCACCCATAGGGCTCATATAGGGATCAATGGGGCACCCATAGGGCTCTATGGGGCTCCATAGGGATCAATGGGGCACCCATAGGGCTCAATGGGGCACCCATAGGGCTCAGTGGGTCACCCATAGGGCTCTATGGGGCTCCATAGGAATCAATGGGGCACCCATAGGGCTCAGTGGGGCACCCATAGGGCTCTATGTGGATCCATAGGGATCAATGGGGCACCCATAGGGCTCAGTGGGGCACCCATAGGGCTCTATGGGGCTCCATAGGGATCAATGGGCTACCCATAGGGATCAGTGGGGCACCCATAGGGCTCAATGGGGCACCCATAGGGCTCAGTGGGGCACCCATAGGGCTCAATGGGGCACCCATAGGGCTCAGTGGGGCACCCATAGGGCTCAATGGGGCACCCATAGGGCTCAGTGGGGCACCCATAGGGCTCTATGGGGCTCAATAGGGCTCAATGGGGCACCCATAGGGCTCAATGGGGCACCCATAGGGCTCTATGGGGCTCCATAGGGATCAATGGGGCACCCATAGGGCTCAGTGGGGCACCCATAGGGCTCTATGGGGCTCTATGGGGCACCCATAGGGCTGGGGCACCCATGGGGACCAATGGGGCACCCATAGGGATCAGTGGGGCACCCATAGGGACCAATGGGGCACCCATAGGGCTCAGTGGGGCACCTCATGGGGCTCAATAGGGCTCAATGGGGGGGC
>NW_026641355.1:0-7073 GCF_028554395.1 Pezoporus wallicus | reverse complement strand
CTGATTGGCTCTTGCCGTGGAAAAGGGGAGGAGCCAATGGGGAGGGGGCTTAGAAATACCCCTTGGAAGGGGGGGAATCAATGAACACCCCACACACACCCCATTGACCCCCCCCACACCCCATTGACCCCCCCACCCCATTGACCCCCCATACCCATTGACCCCCATACCCATTGACCCCCCATACCCCATTGACCCCCCCCACCCCATTGACCCCCCATACCCATTGACCCCCATACCCATTGACCCCCACACCCCATTGACCCCCATACCCATTGACCCCCCATACCCCATTGACCCCCCCATACCCATTCACCCCCACACCCCATTGCCCCCCCCATACCATTGACCCCCCATACCCATTGCCCCCCCATACCCATTGACCCCCATACCCATTGACCCCCCCCCATACCCATTGACCCCCATACCCATTGACCCCCATACCCATTCACCCCCGCACCCCATTGCCCCCCCCATACCCCTTGACCCCCCCACCCCATTGCCCCCCCCATACCCATTGACCCCCACACCCCATTGCCCCCCCCATACCCATTGACCCCCATACCCATTGCCCCCCCCCCACCTCTCCTCGCAGCCATCCCTATGGAGCTGCTGTTCGGGCGCCGGAAGACGCCGGAGGAGCTGCTCCGGCAGAACCAGCGCGCCCTGGCCCGGGCCATGCGGGACCTGGATCGGGAACGCTCCAAGCTGGAAGCGCAGGAGAAGAAAATCATCCTGGACATCAAGAAGATGGCGAAGCAGGGCCAGATGGTGGGGACGGCCTCGGGGTAGCGGCGGGATAACGTGGGGATAACGTGGGGATAACGTGGGGATAACGTGGGATAACGTGGGATAACGTGGGGATAACGTGGGATAACGTGGGGATAACGTGGGGATAACGTGGGGATAACGTGGGGATAACGTGGGGATAACGTGGGATAACGTGGGGATAACGTGGGATAACGTGGGGATAACGTGGGGATAACGTGGGGATAACGTGGGGATAACGTGGGGATAACGTGGGGATAACGTGGGGGTAACAGTGGGATAACGTGGGGATAACGTGGGATAACGTGGGGATAACGTCGGGATAACGTGGGGATAACGTGGGGATAACAGTGGGATAACGTGGGATAACGTGGGGATAACGTGGGGATAACGTGGGGATAACGTGGGGATAACGTGGGGATAACGTGGGGATAACGTGGGATAACGTGGGGATAACGTGGGGATAACGTGGGGATAACGTGGGGATAACGTGGGGATAACGTGGGGATAACGTGGGGATAACGTGGGGGTAACAGTGGGATAACGTGGGGATAACGTGGGATAACGTGGGGATAACGTCGGGATAACGTGGGGATAACGTGGGGATAACAGTGGGATAACGTGGGATAACCAGGGGATAACGTGGGGATAACGTGGGGATAACGTGGGGATAACGTGGGGTTAACGGGGGGATAACGTGGGATAACGTGGGGATAACGTGGGGATAACGTGGGGATAACGTGGGGATAACGTGGGGATAACGTGGGATAACGTGGGGATAACGTGGGGATAACGTGGGGATAACAGTGGGATAACGTGGGGATAACGTGGGGATAACGTGGGATAACGTGGGGATAACGTGGGGATAACGTGGGGTGGGGATAACGTGGGGATAACAGTGGGATAACGTGGGGATAACGTGGGGATAACGTGGGATAACGTGGGGATAACGTGGGGATAACGTGGGGATAACGTGGGATAACGTGGGGATAACGTGGGGATAACGTGGGATAACGTGGGGATAACAGTGGGATAACGTGGGGATAACGTGGGGATAACGTGGGATAACGTGGGGATAACGTGGGGATAACAGTGGGATAACGTGGGGATAACGTGGGGATAACGTGGGATAACGTGGGGATAACGTGGGGATAACGTGGGGATAACGTGGGGATAACGTGGGATAACGTGGGGATAACGTGGGGATAACGTGGGGATAACGTGGGATAACGTGGGGATAACGTGGGGATAACAGTGGGATAACGTGGGGATAACGTGGGGATAACGTGGGGATAACGTGGGATAACGTGGGGATAACAGTGGGATAACGTGGGATAACGTGGGGATAACGTGGGATAACGTGGGGATAACGTGGGGATAACGTGGGATAACGTGGGGATAACGTGGGGATAACGTGGGGATAACGTGGGATAACGTGGGGATAACGTGGGGATAACGTGGGGATAACGTGGGGATAACGTGGGATAACGTGGGATAACGTGGGGATAACGTGGGATAACGTGGGGATAACGTGGGGATAACGTGGGGATAACGTGGGATAACGTGGGGATAACGTGGGGATAACGTGGGGATAACAGTGGGATAACGTGGGGATAACGTGGGGAATAACGTGGGGATAACGTGGGATAACGTGGGGATAACGTGGGGATAACGTGGGATAACGTGGGGATAACGGGGATAACGTGGGGATAACGTGGGGATAACGTGGGGATAACGTGGGGATAACGTGGGATAACGTGGGGAAAACGTGGGGATAACGTGGGGATAACGTGGGGATAACGTGGGATAACGTGGGGATAACGTGGGATAACGTGGGATAACGTGGGGATAACGTGGGGATAACGTGGGGATAACGTGGGATAACGTGGGGATAACGTGGGGATAACGTGGGATAACGTGGGGATAACGTGGGGTTAACGTGGGGATAACGTGGGGATAACAGTGGGATAACGTGGGGATAACGTGGGGATAACGTGGGGATAACGTGGGGATAACAGTGGGATAACGTGGGGATAACGTGGGGATAACGTGGGGATAACGTGGGGATAACGTGGGGATAACGTGGGGATAACGTGGGGATAACGTGGGGATAACGTGGGGATAACGTGGGGATAACGTGGGGATAACGTGGGGATAACGTGGGGATAACGTGGGGTGGGGATAACGTGGGGATAACGTGGGATAACGTGGGATAACGTGGGGATAACGTGGGGATAACGTGGGGATAACGTGGGGATAACGTGGGATATAACTTGGGGAATAACGTGGGGATAACGTGGGGATAACGTGGGGATAACGTGGGGATAACGTGGGGATAACGTGGGATAACGTGGGGATAACGTGGGGATAACGTGGGGATAACGTGGGGATAACAGGGGGATAACGTGGGGATAACGTGGGGATAACGTGGGGATAACGTGGGGATAACGTGGGATAACGTGGGGATAACGGGGGATAACGTGGGGATACCGTGGGGATACCGTGGGGATACCGTGGGGTTAACGTGGGATAACGTGGGGATAACGTGGGGATAACGTGGGGATAACGTGGGGATAACGTGGGGATAACGTGGGATAACGTGGGGATAACGGGGGGATAACGGGGGGATAACGTGGGATAACGTGGGGATAACGTGGGGATAACGTCGGGATAACGTGGGGATAACGTGGGGATAACGTGGGGATAACAGTGGGATAACGTGGGATAACGTGGGGATAACGTGGGGATAACAGTGGGATAACGTGGGGATAACGTGGGATAACGTGGGGATAATGTCGGGGTAACGTGGGATAAAGTCGGGATAACAGTGGGATAATGTTGGGATAACATGGGATTTGGAATGCCTTGGGATGGGGATGAGGGGACCAGGAATGCCTTGGGATGGGGACCACAAGGAACCAGGAATCCCTTAGGATTGGGGTGAAGGAACTGGGAATGCCTTGGGATTGGGATGAAGGAAATGGGAATGCCTTGGGATGGGGATGAAGGAAATGGGAATGTCTTGGGATGGGGATGAAGGGACTGGGAATCCCTTGGGATGGGGATGAAGGGACTGGGAATCCCTTGGGATGGGGATGAAGGGACTGGGAATGCCTTGGGATGGGGATGAAGGGACCAGGAATCCCTTAGGATTGGGGATGAAGGGACCGGGAATGCCTTGGGATGGGGATGAAGGGACCGGGAATGTCTTGGGATGGGGATGAAGGAACTGGGAATGCCTTGGGATGGGGATGAAGGGACCGGGAATCCCTTGGGATGGGGATGAAGGAACTGGGAATCCCTTGGGATGGGGCTTAAGGGACCGGGAATCCCTTGGGATGGGGCTGAAGGGACCGGGAATCCCTTGGGATGGGGCTGACGGCGGGGTCCCCATTGATCTCGGTGGCGGCGCCTCCAGGACGCGGTGAAGATCATGGCCAAGGACCTGGTGCGGACGCGGCGCTACGTGAGGAAGTTCATCACCATGAGAGCCAACGTCCAGGCCGTGGCCCTCAAGATCCAGACCCTCAAATCCAACAACTCCATGGCGCAGGCCATGAAGGGGGTCACCAAAGCCATGGCCACCATGAACCGGCAGGTGGGGGGCCCCGAGGGGCAAGGCCGGGGCCACCAGGAGGTGGCTACGGGGGGGTCAAGGTGGTGGCTTCCATGGGTTGGGTCCTCCATGGGGTGGGTCCTCCATGGGTTGGGTCCTCCATGGGTTGGGTCCTCCATGGGTTGGTGCCTTCATGGGTTGGGTCCTCCATGGGTTGGTTCCTCCATGGGTTGGGTCCTCCATGGGTTGGGTCCTCCACGGGTTGGGTCCTCCGTGGGTTGGGTCCTCCATGGGTTGGTTCCTCCATGGGGTGGTGCCTCCATGGGGTGGGTCCCCCATGGGTTGGGTCCTCCATGGGTCCTCCATGGGTTGGTTCCTCCATGGGTTGGTGCCTCCATGGGTTGGGTCCTCCATGGGTTGGGTCCTCCATGGGTTGGGTCCTCCATGGGTCCTCCATGGGTTGGTTCCCCCATGGGTTGGTTCCCCCATGGGTTGGGTCCTCCATGGGTTGGGTCCTCCATGGGTTGGTTCCTCCATGGGTTTGGTCCTCCATGGTTTGGGTCCTCCATGGGTCCTCCATGGGTTGGTTCCCCCATGGGTTGGTTCCCCCATGGGTTGGGTCCTCCATGGTTTGGGTCCTCCATGGGTTGGTTCCTCCATGGTTTGGGTCCTCCATGGGTTGGTTCCTCCATGGTTTGGGTCCTCCATGGGTTGGTGCCTCCATGGGTTGGTTCCTCCATGGGTTGGGTCCTCCATGGGTTGGTTCCTCCATGGGTTGGGTCCTCCATGGTTTGGGTCCTCCATGGGTCCTCCATGGGTTGGTTCCCCCATGGGTTGGTTCCCCCATGGGTTGGGTCCTCCATGGTTTGGGTCCTCCATGGGTTGGTTCCTCCATGGTTTGGGTCCTCCATGGGTTGGTTCCTCCATGGTTTGGGTCCTCCATGGGTTGGTTCCTCCATGGGTTGGGTCCTCCATGGGTTGGGTCCTCCATGGTTTGGGTCCTCCATGGGTTGGGTCCTCCATGGGTTGGGTCCTCCATGGGTTGGTTCCCCCATGGGTTGGGTCCTCCATGGGTTGGTTCCTCCATGGGTTGGTTCCTCCATGGTTTGGGTCCTCCATGGGTTGGGTCCTCCATGGGTTGGTTCCCCCATGGGTCGGTTCTTCCATGGGTTGGGTCCTCCATGGGTTGGGTCCTCCATGGGTTGGGTCCTCCATGGGTTGGTTCCCCCATGGGTTGGGTCCTCCATGGGTTGGGTCCTCCATGGGTTGGTGCCTTCATGGGTTGGGTCCTCCATGGGTTGGTGCCTCCATGGGTTGGTTCCCCCATGGGTTGGGTCCTCCATGGGTTGGGTCCTCCATGGGTTGGGTCCTCCATGGTTTGGGTCCTCCATGGGTTGGTTCCTCCATGGTTTGGGTCCTCCATGGGTTGGGTCCTCCATGGGTTGGGTCCTCCATGGTTTGGGTCCTCCATGGGTTGGGTCCCCCATGGGTTGGTTCCTCCATGGGTTGGTTCCTCCATGGTTTGGGTCCTCCACGGGTTGGGTCCTCCATGGGTTGGTTCCTCCATAGGTTGGTTCCTCCATGGGTTGGGTCCTCCATGGGTTGGGTCCCCCATGGGTTGGTTCCCCCATGGGTTGGGGGTTGGGTCCTCCATGGTTTGGGTCCTCCATGGGTTGGTTCCTCCATGGGTTTGGTCCTCCATGGTTTGGGTCCTCCATGGGTTGGTTCCTCCATGGGTTGGGTCCTCCATGGGTTGGTTCCTCCATGGTTTGGGTCCTCCATGGGTTGGGTCCTCCATGGGTTGGGTCCTCCATGGGTTGGGTCCTCCATGGTTTGGTTCCCCCATGGGTTGGGTCCTCCATGGGTTGGTTCCTCCATGGGTTGGTTCCTCCATGGGTTGGTTCCTCCATGGGTTGGGTCCTCCATGGTTTGGGTCCTCCATGGGTTGGGTCCTCCATGGGTTGGGTCCTCCATGGGTTGGTTCCTCCATGGGGTGGGTCCCCCATGGGTTGGGTCCTCCATGGGTCCTCCATGGGTTGGGTCCTCCATGGGTTGGGTCCTCCATGGTTTGGTTCCCCCATGGGTTGGTTCCTCCATGGGTTGGGTCCTCCATGGGTTGGGTCCTCCATGGGTTGGGTCCTCCATGGGTTGGGTCCTCCATGGGTCCTCCATGGGTTGGTTCCCCCATGGGTTGGTTCCCCCATGGGTTGGGTCCTCCATGGTTTGGGTCCTCCATGGGTTGGTTCCTCCATGGTTTGGGTCCTCCATGGGTTGGGTCCTCCATGGGTTGGGTCCTCCATGGGTTGGGTCCTCCATGGGTTGGGTCCTCCATGGGTTGGTTCCTCCATGGGTTTGGTCCTCCATGGTTTGGGTCCTCCATGGGTTGGTTCCCCCATGGGTTGGTTCCCCCATGGGTTGGGTCCTCCATGGGTTGGTTCCTCCATGGGTTGGTTCCTCCATGGGTTGGGTCCTCCATGGTTTGGGTCCTCCATGGGTTGGGTCCCCCATGGGTTGGGTCCTCCATGGGTCCTCCATGGGTTGGGTCCTCCATGGGTTGGGTCCTCCATGGGTTGGTTCCCCCATGGGTTGGGTCCTCCATGGGTTGGGTCCTCCATGGGTTGGGTCGTCCATGGCTCAGTGGCCCCATGGCTCGGTGGCCCCATGGCTCAGTGGCCCCATGTCCCCCTGCGCAGCTGAAGCTGCCCCAGATCCAGAAGATCATGATGGACTTCGAGAAGCAGGCCGAGAT
>NW_026641353.1:0-697 GCF_028554395.1 Pezoporus wallicus | reverse complement strand
GTTAAGGTTAGGGTTAGGGGTTAGGGTTAGGGTTAGGGTTAGGATTAGGGGTTAGGGTTAGGGTTAGGGTTATGGTTAGGTTTAGGGTTAGGGTTAGGGTTAGGGTTAGGGTTAGGGTTAGGGTTAGGGTTAGGGTTAGGGTTAGGGGTAGGGTTAGGGTTAGGGTTAGGGTTAGGGTTAGGGGTTAGGGTTAGGTTTAGGTTTAGGGTTAGGGTTAGGGTTACGGGTACGGTTAGGGTTAGGGTTAGGGTTAGGGTTAGGGGTAGGGTTAGGGTTACGGTTAGGGTTAGGGTTGGGTTAGGGTTAGGGTTAGGGTTAGGGTTAGGGGTAGGGTTAGGGGTAGGGTTAGGGTTAGGGTTAGGGTTAGGGTTAGGGTTAGGGTTAGGGGTTAGGGGTAGGGTTAGGGTTAGGGTTAGGGTTAGGGTTGCCGTCTGCTTCCACAGTCGAAGAGCCAGGAGGGAAAGCATGTGCGGGGCATCTTCAGCACACAGTCAGCTTTGCAATGCTGTCACCATTATTGCTGTCACTCCTCGGTTTCATACCTAAAAGTACATTTGAATGCAACCTCTCCAAAGCTGCTTCTCAGCTGCCCAGTAGCACAGCGATTAGTGCACGAACTTCTGGCTTCTGCTCCCAGATCCGAAGAGCCGCAAGGGAAAGCATGTGCTGGGCATCTTCAGCACACTGTCAGCTTTGC
>NW_026641352.1:0-717 GCF_028554395.1 Pezoporus wallicus | reverse complement strand
TATTGCATCATATAGCCCCATTATTGCCTCATAGGGCCCTTTTATTGTGTCATAGAGCTCCATTATTGCATCACAGAACCCCATTATAGCCCCATAGAGCCCCATGATCGCCTCATAGAGCCCCATTATTGCATCATAGAGTTCCATTATAACCTCATAGAGGCCCATTATTGCATCATAGAGCCCCATTATTGCCTCATAGAACTGCATTATTGCGTCATAGAACCCAATTATTACCTCATAGGGACCCATTATTGCGTCATTGAGCCCCATAATAACCTCATAGAGCCCCATTATTAACTCACAGAGCGCAATTATTCCCTCATAGAGCCCCATTATTGCATTATAGAGCCCGATTATTGCCTCATAGAGCTCCATTATTTCCTTGCAGAGACCCTTATTGCGTTATAGAGCTCCATTATTGCCTCCTAGACATCATTATTACCTCATAGAGCCCCATTATTGCGTCATAGAGCCCCATTATTACCTCGTAGAGCCACATTATAGCCTCATAGACACCATTATAGCCTCATAGAGCCCCATTATTTCCTCATGGAGCCCCATTATTGCCTCATAGAGCCCCATTATTGCATCATAGAGCCCCATTATTGTTTTCTAGAGCCCCATTTATACATCATAGAGCGCCATTATTCCCTCATAGAGCCCCATTATTTCCTCATAGATCCCCATTATTGCCTCATAGTGCCCCATTATTGC
>NW_026641351.1:0-708 GCF_028554395.1 Pezoporus wallicus | reverse complement strand
GGGTTAGGGTTAGGGTTAGGGTTAGGGGTTAGGGTTAGGGTAAGGGTTATGGTTAGGTTTAGGGTTAGGGTTAGGGTTAGGGGTAGGGTTAGGGTTAGGGTTAGGGTTAGGGTTAGGGTTAGGGTTAGGGTTAGGGTTAGGGTTAGGGTTAGGGTTATGGGTTAGGTTTAGGGTTAGGGTTAGGGTTAGGGGTAGAGTTAGGGTTAGGCATTATTGCTGTCACTCCTCGGTTTCATACCTAAAAGTACATTTGAATGCAACCTCTCCAAAGCTGCTTCTCAGCTGCCCAATAGCACAGCGATTAGTGCACGAACTTCTGGCTTCTGCTCCCAGATCCGAAGAGCCGGGAGGGAAAGCATGTGCTGGGCATCTCAGCACACAGTCAGCTTTGCAACGGTGTCACCATCATTGCTGTCGCTCGCTTTCATACCTAAACGTCCATTTGAATGCACCCTCTTCGGAGCTTGCTCTCGGCTGCCCAGCAGCACAGTGACTAGAGCACGAACAGTTGCCGTCTGCTCCCCACAGTCGAAGAGCCAGGAGGGAAAGCATGTGCTGCGGCATCTTCAGCACACAGTCAGCTTTGCAACGGTGTCACCATTATTGCTGTCGCTCCTCGGTTTCATACCTAAAAGTCCATTTGAATGCAACCTCTTCAGAGCTTGCTTCTCGGCTGCCCAGCAGCACAGTGAGTAGAGCACGAACGTT
>NW_026641350.1:0-7029 GCF_028554395.1 Pezoporus wallicus | reverse complement strand
GGGTTTCAATGGGAGTCAATGGGATGATGGGGGGATGATGGGGAGATGGGGGTCGATGGGGTCATGATGGGAGTCCATGGGAGTCAATGGGAGTCAATGGGATGATGGGGGGAGGATGGGGGAATGATGGGGAGATGATGGGGGATGATGGGAGTCCATGGGAGTCAATGGGAGTCAACGGGAGTCAATGGGAGTCAGTGGGACTCAACGAGGGTCAAGGGTGCCCACTGGCCTCAGTGGGTGCCCAAGGGTGCCCATTGGCCTTAGGGGTGCCCAGTGGGACTCAACGAGGGTCAGGGGTGCCCATTGGCCTCAGGGGTGCCCACTGGGACGCAACGAGGGTCAAGGGTGCCCATTGGCCTCAGGGGAGACCATTGGGACTCAACGAGGGTCAAGGGTGCCCATTGGCCTCAGGGGTGCCCACTGGGACTCAACGAGGGTCAAGGGTGCCCATTGGCCTCAGTGGGTGCCCAAGGGTGCCCATTGGCCTTAGGGGTGCCCAGTGGGACTCAACGAGGGTCAAGGGTGCCCATTGGCCTCAGGGAGACCATTGGGACTCAACGAGGGTCAAGGGTGCCCATTGGCCTCAATGGGTGCCCAAGGATGCCCATTGGCCTCAGTGGGTGCCCAAGGGTGCCCACTGGCCTTACGGGTGCCCACTGGGACTCAACGAGGGTCAAGGGTGCCCATTGGACTCAGGGGTGCCCAGTGGAACTCAACGATGGTCAAGGGTGCCCATTGGCTTCAATGGGTGTCCAAGGGTGCCCATTGGCCTCAGTGGGTGCCCAAGGGTGCCCATGGGCCTTAGGGGTGCCCACTGGGACTCAACAAGGGTCAAGGGTGCCCATTGGCCTCAGGGGAGCCCATTGGGACTCAACGAGGGTCAAGGGTGCCCATTGGGACTCAGGGGAGCCGGGACTCAACGAGGGTCAAGCCCATTGGCCTCAGGGGAGCCCATTGGGACTCAACGAGGGTCAAGGGTGCCCATTGGCCTCAGTGGGTGCCCAAGGGTGCCCATTGGCCTTAGGGGTGCCCAGTGGGACTCAACGAGGGTCAAGGGTGCCCATTGGCCTCAGGGGAGACCATTGGGTCAGCGAGGGTCAAGGGTGCCCATTGGCCTCAATGGGTGTCCAAGGGTGCCCATTGGCCTCAGTGGGTGCCCAAGGGTGCCCATTGGCCTCAGGGGAGACCATTTGGACTCAACGAGGGTCAAGGGTGCCCATTGGCCTCAATGGGTGTCCAAGGGTGCCCATTGGCCTCAGTGGGACTGCCGAGGGTCAAGGGTGCCCACTGGCCTCAGGGGAGACCATTGGGACTCAACGAGGGTCAAGGGTGCCCATTGGCCCCAATGGGTGCAAGGGTGCCCATTGGCCTCAGCGGGTGCCCAAGGGTGCCCATTGGCCTCAATGGGTGCCCAAGGGTGCCCATTGGCCTCAGCGGGTGCCCAAGGGTGCCCATTGGCCTCAGCGGGTGCCCAAGGGTGCCCATTGGCCTCAGCGGGTGCCCAAGGGTGCCCATTGGCCTCAGCGGGTGCCCAAGGGTGCCCATTGGCCTCAGCGGGTGCCCAAGGGTGCCCATTGGCCACAGTGGGTGCCGGGGGCTGACCTGTTCTCCTCGGGGATGTGCAGGGCCATCATGATGCGGGGCTCGGTGCACTCCACGGCCCAGCCCAGGCGCTCGCCCAAGCGCGCCGTCTCCACGCTGAGGCTCTCGTTGGGGAGGCGGCTCCAGGTGACGGGGGTCAGGATCTGCACCCCCAGGCGTGGGGGGCACTGGGGCTCCGGGTTGCCCTGCTCGCTGCTGAACATGGCCGCCGAGATGGGCAGGATGTTCTGGGGGGGGAGGGGAGCAACGGGAGTCAATGGGGGGCAATGGGGGGCAATGGGAGTCAATGGGAGTCAATGGAGGCAACGGGAGGCAATGTGGGGCAATGGGAGGCAATGGGAGTCAACGGGAGGCAATGGGAGTCAACGGGAGTCAATGGGAGTCAACGGGAGTCAACGGGAAGCAATGGGAGTCAGTGGGCATGAATCGGAGTCAACAGGAGTCAATGGAGTCAATGGGAGTCAAAGGGAGTCAACGGGAGGCAATGGGGGTCAATGGGAGTCAATGGAAGTCAACAGGAGTCAACGGGAGTCAACGGGAGTCAACGGGAGTCAACAGGAGGCAACGGGAGTCAACGGGAGGCAACGGGAGGCAATGGGAGTCAACGGGAGGGAATGGAGTCAATAGAGTCAACGGAGTCAACGGGAGGCAATGGGGGGCAATGGAGTCAGTCCACAGACCCCATCGACCCCTTGGTTCACCTTGAGGACCCCAAGGACCCTCCATAGACCCCAACCCTCCTTGGTCCCTCTTGAAGACCCCAAGGACCCTCCATAGACCCCAACAACCCCTTGGTTCACCTTGAAGACCCCAAGGACCCTCCATAGACCCCCAACACCCCTTGGTTCACCTTGAAGACCCCAAGGACCCTCCACAGACCCCCAAAACCCCTTGGTTCACCTTGAAGACCCCAAGGACCCTCCATAGACCTCAACAACCCCTTGGTTCACCTTGAAGACCCCAAGGACCCTCCATAGACCCCAACAACCCCTTGGTTCACCTTGAAGACCCCAAGAAGACCCCAAGGACCCTCCATAGACCCCCAAAACCCCTTGGTTCACCTTGAAGACCTCAAGGACCCTCCATAGACCCCAACAACCCCTTGGTCCACCTTGAAGACCCCAAGGACCCTCCAGAGACCCCAACAACCCCTTGGTCCCCCCTATCGACCCCAAGCCCCTCCATAGACCCCCAGGTTCTCCTTGGCCACCAAGACCCCCCCCCAGAAGGCCATCAGGGCCCCAACCCCCCCCACCTTGGCCCCCCATCTCCCCATAGACCCCCAACTAAGGGGTCACCTTGAGCTTGCCCAGCTCGAACTGCAGGATGTTCTGGCTGGTGGGGACCACGAAGACGGCCGGGAAGAGCTTGGTGTTGGGTTCCACCTGCAGGGACCAAGGTGGGCATGGGGCTGCCAAGGGGCACTCGGATGGGGTTGGGATGGGGTGGGATGGGGTGGGGTGGGGATGGGATGGGATGGGGATGGGGATGGGATGGGGTTGGGATGGGGATGGGGATGGGATGGGGTGGGGATGGGATGGGGATGGGGATGGGGTGGGGATGGGGATGGGGTGGGGATGGGGATGGGATGGGGTGGGATGGGGATGATGGGATGGGATGGGATGGGATGGGGATGGGATGGGATGGGATGGGATGGGGATGGGATGGGATGGGATGGGATGGGATGGGGTGGGATGGGGATGGGGATGGGATGGGGATGGGATGGGGATGGAGGCACCGCTGCGTCCATGGGGATGGGGATGGGGATGGAGGCACCGCTGCATCCGTGGGGATGGGATGGGGATGGGATGGGGATGGGATGGGGATGGGGATGGGATGGGGATGGGGGGGGGATGGGGTGGGGATGGGGGTGGGGATGGGATGGGGATGGGGTGGGGATGGGGATGGGGTGGGGGGGATGGGGATGGAGGGGATGGGGATGGGGATGGGATGGGGTGGGATGGGGATGGGATGGGGATGGGATGGGGATGGGGATGGGATGGGATTGGGATGGGAATGGGATGGGATGGGGATGGGATGGGGTGGGGATGGGCTGGGGATGGGATGGGGATGGGGTGGGATGGGGATGGGGATGGGGTGGGGATGGGATGGGATGGGGTTGGGATGGGGTTGGGGTGGGGATGGGGTGGGGATGGGATGGGGTTGGGATGGGGATGGGATGGGGATGGGGATGGGATGGGGTTGGGATGGGGTTGGGATGGGGATGGGGATGGGATGGGGTTGGGATGGGGTGGGATGGGGATGGGATGGGGATGGGATGGGGATGGGGATGGGATGGGATTGGGATGGGAATGGGATGGGATGGGGATGGGATGGGGTGGGGATGGGATGGGGATGGGATGGGGATGGGGTGGGATGGGGATGGGGATGGGGTGGGGATGGGATGGGATGGGGTTGGGATGGGGTTGGGATGGGGATGGGGATGGGATGGGGATGGGGATGGGATGGGGATGGGGTTGGGATGGGGATGGGGTTGGGATGGGGATGGGGATGGGATGGGGATGGGATGGGGATGGGTTTTGTGCTCTCCCCCCCCACATTGGGGTTCCATGGGGGGAGTCCATGGGGTGGGGGGAGGTCGTGTCCATGGTGGGGGGGTGTCCATGGGGGGGTTCCACCCCACCTGGAAGAAGGTGTCGACCTCCTTGCCGTTGGCGGTGAAGGTGAGGAGCCCGGTGGCCAGGTCCACGAGGCAGCCAATGACCAGGTCGCTGTGGCTCACGCGGCCCTGCTGGCTGCTGCTGAACTCCCCGCCCCACACCATGTAGCAGTTGCTGTGCTTGATGCTGGGGGGTGGAAAAAGGGGGGGATGGATGGGGGGGGGGAGGGAATTCACATGGGAGCCCCGGATCTGGAACCCCATCACCCCCAAAGCCCATCCCCATCACCCCAGGATCCCCCCAAACCCCGTCCCCATGACACCAAACCCCATCCCCATCACCCCCATCCCCATCCTCCCTATCCCCCCCATCCCCATCACCCCTAAACCCCATCCCCATCAACCCAGGATCCCCCCAAACCCCATCCCCATGGCACCAAACCCCATCCCCATCACCCCCAAACCCCATCCCCATTCCCCCCATCCCCATCATCCCCAAACCCCATCCCCATCACCCCAGGACTCCCCAAACCCCGTCCCCATGGCACCAAACCCCATCCCCATCTCCCCAGGACCCCCAAACCCCGTCCCCATGGCACCAAACCCCATCCCCATCACCCCCATCCCCATCCTCCCTATCCCCCCATCCCCATCACCCCCAAACCCCATCCCCATCACCCCACGACTCCCCAAACCCCGTCCCCATGGCACCAAACCCCATCCCCATCACCCCCATCCCCATCCTCCCTATCCCCCCCATCCCCATCACCCCCAAACCCCATCCCCATCACCCCAGGACCCCCCAAACCCCATCCCCATCACCCCATCATCCCATCCCCATTATCCCCATCCCCATCCTCCCTATCCCCCCAACCTCCATCCCCATCCCCATCACCCCAGGACCCCCAAACCCCATCCCCATCACCCCATCACCCCATCCCCATTATCCCCATCCCCATCCTCCCTATCCCCCCAACCTCCATCCCCATCCCCATCACCCCAGGAACCCCCCAAACCCCATCCCCATCACCCCCAAACCCCATTCCCCTCCCCCCCACCCCATCCGCCCCATAGGACCGCCCCGCCCCACCGTGGCTCCGCCCCCACCTGTGGTGCACGTGGCCCTGGCTGTCGCCCACGGTGACGGTGACGCTGCGCACGCGGCCCAGCTCGAAGGAGGCCTCGTGCTGGTGGAAGCCGGGGGTCACCCACCCGACCCACGCGCAGCCCGGCTCCTGCCCTGCCGGCAGCCGCACCGAGAAGTAGTGCTGGGGACAATGGGGGGCAATGGGAGTCAATGGGGGGCAATGGGGGGCAATGGGAGTCAATGGGGGGCAATGGGGGGCAATGGGAGTCAATGGGGGGCAATGGGGGGCAATGGGAGTCAATGGGAGGCAATGGGGGGCAATGGGAGTCAATGGGGGGCAATGGGAGTCAATGGGGGGCAATGGGAGTCAATGGGGGGCAATGGGGGGCAGTGGGAGTCAATGGGAGTCAATGGGAGTCAATGGGAGGCAATGGGAGGCAATGGGAGTCAAGGGGGGGCAATGGGAGTCAATGGGAGTCAATGGGAGTCAATGGGGGGCAATGGGAGTCAATGGGGGGCAATGGGGGGCAATGGGGGGCAATGGGGGGCAATGGGAGTCAATGGGGGGCAATGGGGGGCAATGGGAGTCAATGGGGGGCAATGGGAGTCAATGGGGGGCAAGGGGGGGCAATGGGAGGCAATGGGAGGCAATGGGGGGCAATGGGAGGAAATGGGGGGCAATGGGGGCAAATGGGAAGCAATGGGGACAGTGGGGGGCAATGGGGGGCAATGGGGTCAATGGGGGGCAATCAATGGGATCAATGGGGATCAATGGGGGCAATGGGGGGCAATGGGAATCAATGGGGATCAATGGGGGCAATGGGGGGCAATGGGAGTCAATGGGGGGCAATGGGGGGCAATGGGGGGCAACGGGAGTCAATGGGGGGCAATGGGGGGCAATGGGATACAATGGGGGGCAATGGGAGGCAACGGGAGTCAATGGGATATACTGCTATACAGGGATGCTGCGATGCAGTGGTACCCGGATGCAGCGGTACCGGGATGCAATGGTACCGGGATGCAGTGGTACCGGGATGCACTGGCACTGGGAAGCAGTGGTACCCGGATGCACTGGTACCCGGATGCAGCGGTACCGGGATGCACTGGCACCGGGATGCACTGGTACCCGGATGCAGCGGTACCGGGATGCAGTGGCACCGGGATGCAGTGGTACCGGGATGCAGTGATACCCGGATGCAGTGGTACCCAGATGTAGTAGTACCCGGATGCAGTGGTACCGGGATGCACTGGCACCGGGATGCAGTGGTACCCGGATGCAGCGGTACCCGGATGCAGTGATACCGGGATGCAGTGGTACCGGGATGCACTGGTACCCGGATGCAGCGGTACCGGGATGCACTGGTACCCAGATGCAGCAGTACCCGGATGCAGTGGTACCGGGATGCACTGGCACCAGGATGCAGTGGTACCGGGATGCACTGGCACTGGGATGCAGTGGTACCCGGATGCAGCGGTACCCGGATGCAGTGGCACCGGGATGCAGTGGTACCCGGATGCAGCGGTACCCGGATGCAGTGGCACCGGGATGCAGTGGTACCCGGATGCAGCGGTACCCGGATGCAGTGGTACCCGGATGCAGCGGTACCGGGATGCACTGGCACCGGGATGCAGTGGTACCCGGATGCAGCAGTACCCGGATGCAGTGATACCGGGGTCCCCCCCCCGTACCGTGGTGCTGTCCCGGATGACTTCGGGG